>NC_085086.1:3520044-3725044 GCF_963422355.1 Corticium candelabrum
CCTTCCACAAAGTCACTGAGCAAGAACTTTCGTGTTTTATTACGTATTTCCTTGTTTAGAATATTCACACTAAAATCTAAAACAAGTGAAAGTTCCTCCTTCCATGCTCCTTCAAAAAGCTCCATTGGTTGGGGAAAAAGTACATTCTCAATGTGATAAACATGTTCTAGAGTAAAGCTCTCCCAACGTATCGCCTCAAGTTCATGATTACTACGTGTCGAAGGAAACTCTTTGCCAGGCACCTGCTGCTTGCTGAATACAGGTTGCTTCTCATTTCTTAAGATTTGACCATCAATCAACAGTTGAGATTGAAAAGAGGTGACATTGCACGTTTGTTGTTCCACACTACCAACTGTACTAGACGATGATGACAGCTGGCAAGAAGAATTGGCAATCAATGACTGAAGATGTTTGGACGCAACAGCAAGTTCAGACTTCAGTTTACGTATCTCCTTATTCACATCACGCAAAGCAGTTTTCTGCTTCTTCACTTGTTCACTGAGTCTGTTTTTAATCTCCTTGCCTCGATCCCTGCACGACATCTTCACTGGGCCAAAAAAGTTGACATCATAAAAAGTCAAGTATCCACACAGAATAATCAGAAGCAGCGCACAGACTGCAATGAGTTTCAATCCGCGTGAAATTGACAGCCTCATTTCCCTGCAAACTGATATCACCAATACAACTAAGTGCTCCAATTGTCCAAGAGTGCATATTGTAAATGCACTGCAGTTACATCTATGTAGCTCACGCAATTCTTATGCACACAATGTAATTAAATAATAACATAAATTTAAAAATTTGGCACTTAATTAATTATTTAATTTTGATAAGTCACGGACAAGCTCAGTAAGTCATCATGGCAAATTAATTCTTAAATTTACATTTGTTAATGTACTCCATAGCAATATAAAAATAAAATAACAAACAGTAAGACGGGAAAACAAAGACATAGACAAACTGACAGACAAACAATAAAACAAATGAAACAACAAACAAACCAACAAACTATAGGAACATATCAACAAACACACAAACTGACAGAGACAGACAGGCTGTTTAATTTTCATAGTTTCTGTTTGACTGCATGTCGGTACAGACCGACAACAAACAGATAGACACACACGTGCGCGTGCACACACACAGACACACACACACACACACACACACACACACACACACACACACACACACACACACACACACACATACACAGAGTCCAACAGACAAACAGACAAACTGCCTATTTGTCACAAACCGTGAACTACCAAAAACAGACAGACAGACAAACAAACAGACAAAAAAGACATCAAACCTACAATTTATGCTGTGGAACCTGCCTGACTTTGACAAACAACTAGAATTGGCCTGGATGTAACAAAATATGACACATCCAATTGTAACACCTGACAAACAGACAGACAGACGCATTTGTTGATTTGTTAATTATAAGCAGTTGGGTTTTGTTGTGTGGCCCATTGTGGGCTTTTGGACCGGTATTTGGACAATTAGACTGTACTAGTGCTGATGTATGAAAATATATGTATTGACAGACAGACAGACAGACAGACAGACAGATTGTTCTATTTGAACGCCTACTCTACCGATTTATGCAAAACAATAACAGTCAATGGACAAAATGTTGAATGTCTCTATCATATGTAAAGTCATCAAAGTTGCACCTAGACAACTCTGACAAATTCTTAAGAATCACTCGAGAGTTGCATGACTGTACAACTACAGACAGTTGCTACCTCCATCTATCTCAAAAGTCTGCTTCTCTCATTGTTCCTTCCATGTTCATCTTCAACTTCATCTTCAACTTCTTGGAGATCTTATTTAAATATTCTTCAGCCATAAGGCCCAAAAGCCGAAGTGCTCAAAAACCAATGGGATACATGGTGTGGTGGACTCTGATATCGATTGGTGTTGGACATATTTTGTCATCTTTCTTTGCTCTCGCATCTCTGACTCGTAGTCTGATCTGTTGGCAGCTGATTTTAGGGTGTCGTAAAAATGTGGGTGAGCCATACAAACAGACAGACAAACAGACAGACAGACAAACAAACAGACAGACACTTCAGCCACTAACTAGTACTGGAGGCTTTGCTTGTACACTGTAGCTTTTAGATGTAGTCCTCATTTTGTTTTACACGAGTTTCAATTTTAGCTTAGTTTAGCTGATGAACACTACTAGTAGTTGGACAGTACATAGTACCTTGCATTGCAAAATGTATCATGGATAAAAGTTCAAATATATGTATTGACAGACAGACAGACACACACACAAGCAGACAGACAGACAAACAGACAGACAAATACAAACACAAACACGCATACAGACAAACAAAAACAACCACACAAGCAATCACTCAAGCAGTAGATAACAATTCTGTTTCACCAATCTCTAGCCCAACGACTAATATTCCTTGTAAGCTCACTTACTCGTGACCTATTCCTCTCGCTTCTGATCAGGTGATCCTCTCCAAACTTCTATCATACATGAAATCAGATGACTTGCACCAAGAACAAAGCACACGTAACGCATGCGCAGTCGTTCTAATAAACCAGCCTACTAAGGTGTCCAGCGTTGTAGAGGTCTGGTAGTTCGAGGCTCGGAGAGACTCGCTTTTCTTCCTACACTCGAGACAGTCATTCCCCGGATTTTCAATCCTCTCTGGGGCGAGGATTGACAATCCGGGGAATGACGAAGGCGGGAGAGACTGGCTCGAGTCTATTTTCTTCCTACCACACTATAGTAGCAGCAATAAATTGATCGGGCCGCGTTACGTACGAAAATGGTCGACTGATGTTTTTAGTGTGCATATTTAATCTTGAAATAATCTGTCTAGAACAGTGGTTCTTAACCTGGGTTCGATCGAACCCCAGGGGTTCGGTGAGTCAGTCTCAGGGGTTCGGCGGAGGTCAAGACACACACCCGACTCATATGATTCGTGATGACACGCCCCGCTTTGCAGTAAATATTCATTATTATGTTTTGTTTTTGTGTGAAAATCATGTTTTAATGGTTTTGTTCTTTTAACACTGATGTTGATGCACGGTTCATTTTGTGCACCAGTAAAATATATACCTATGACTATGTTTTGAATTTTATTTTTCCAATTAAGAAGGGTTCGGTGAATGCGCATATGAAACTGGTGGGGGTCAGTACCTCCAACAAGGTTAAGAACCACTGGTCTAGAATGACCAAAGAGCGCAGACCCTCTCGCGCCGTCGTACCCGGTTCCCGTATAACACGCCAACGCCGGTCTGGTACGAAGCTACCTGTGCATCTGTGGTAATATAGTAGCAAAAGCCGAACCTTATTGCAGTCTGACCCGCTAACGTGCACGATGGCGCAGAAGCCATCATCTAGAAATTTTCCTTACCATGCATGGCCGTAGACAGACTTTGTAATCAGAGGAGGCAGATTTGAAAATGTGACGGAGCCCATACTAGTGTCGCAAGCTTGTTTCAAGTTATTGTCTCTAGAATAGCTGCATGTGTTTGATTGTTTTGCAGTGTCAAAGCCATCCTTTCTGGCTCCCTAACTATATATAGTTTGCGTACTGAAGTGGCGACACTTGGCCATGGAATACCACGCCTAGAAAATCGCGTAGTATAGACGCGGTCTCCTTTGCCATATCGTAGCTACGGCCCTGTGAGTGAGAGAGTATGGACATCGGTTGTGAATCAAACCTATTGAGAATTGCAACCCCAAAACCCTCGATCGCTGGTAACTGGAACAGGCTCGATCTCACACTATATACTAAGGGGCCGGTCATTATGGCAAATTTGCTGGGGATCATAACTTTGAAATTCATTGATTTGCAGGGGTCACTAAGCATTTGGGTCACCTTCTGTTGGGGGGTCATAATTTTTCAGGGATGTTTATCTGTATACTATAGAATTGTATGCAAGAACAGGATATTTCTAGGGGTTTAATTTGCACACTTTCATTGTTGAAAGCGGCAATTCCTGCTTTACTTGTTTTGTCAGCGGGTTGAATAGAAAGGACCACCTTTAGAAATCATACCTAGGCCACACTTGAGCCCTGAAACAGACTACTTTTTATTGTACATACCTATATGATTATATACTGCATGTCTATATAGCTATGAAAATATAGGGGTCATCTAAAAATAAGCTAACCGACCGATAGTGGGAGTCAGAAGTTTTAGCAGGCATATTTTGCAGAGGTCAGATATCAAACTATGCGTACCTCGGCAAATTTTGCCAGCCTCCGGACAATTTAATAATGACCAGCCTCTAAGCTCTATAGCTATAAAATGTTACTAGCCTGGTTATAATACTAGATTTGCCATAGTATGCAATATCGCACCTACGTCCATAAGGTTCAATACTGAGTTAATACTAAGTTAATCTTCTGTGTTAATTTGTCTGATCATGAGACTCACTATTGTATGTGTTTGAATGTCTCTGTAAAGAGACTCACTATTGTGTGTTTGCATGTCTCTGTAAAGAAATTCACACTGCATATGTTTATTCATTTGATAAATCCATGCACCATTTGAAACCCATATACTTGCGATCAAATTGTAACACACTCTAAAACATGCACCTACAGATCCATATCAGGGTTACTCTCTAATCATTGTCGACTCATGGCCAGGAAGAACATTTTTCTAAATTCCACGTTTCAGCTGGAAGATGCCAAACTAGCCGTGATCGGTGTCAGTGTGTACCGACACGGATGTGTCGTCATTTTCACTTTACTTCCACCAGCTAACCTCTCCACGTGATTACCAGTAATGGTGATGTCTGCGTCACTCACACTTAGATCAGTCACCGACATCAAAGTGTTCGAACTATCGCCAGATCCCAAGCTCAAGCGCACTGTAGTGTCTTTGTCTTCACTGATGAATTGAAAGCCGCTATCTTGGACATCGTCATCTGCTATGACCAACATGCCGTAAATGTAGTAGATTCCGTCTTCTGGAACGAAGAACACCGTGTCATCAAACAGCATTCCTCCTTCCACGATGGGAGGGAAATCGCTAGTACTATTTCCCAAAACTTACATCTAAAATAGCATAAAGTTTATTGATACTGAAAGATATGTGTTAATTAATCTATACCTGCGGAGATGGTAACGTTGTTTACGTCGTATTCATAAACATGACCTAATGGTGTAGGTAACCTCTAAACACGCAGTATGTTAATTGTAAATCTATTTTTAGAAAAATTCATATATTTGCAATAGTTATACCAAGTTGGCAACAGACACTTCAAGACGTGAAATCTACAAATAGCCTTAGAATGTAATTATTCAAAAAATACCGAGTACGTGACAAATTCTAACATCTGTTTCCAGCTGATTGATAGAAGCGTTGTGTTGCTGAAAAACAGATAAAAATTCAATTTGTCACTATTCTCGTTTTTGCATTCTGCACAACCTGTATATTAGCTCCTTGTGAAGAGAGGGTGTAGTATATGATCGGAATGTCTTATTGCAAGTCCTAAATTGATTAACGTCGATGATTAGCACTATTTCTATCAGTAGGCAATTACCAATTATAAAGTTTAATTAGATTTGTTCAAAAGAGAATGAATGCAATGCTTGCAAAAAATTTAGTTGTTAGTGCACGTTACTCGTTTGATTTTTCAGCAATTAAACTGTTACTTTATTTAGCAAAATGCACAAACATAGCAATGTATTAAATATAATTAAGCGATTACCTCTATTTCTTCGGTGTGTTGACTCAAAGACTTGTTGAGATCACTCGCTTTCTCTTCTAAAGACTCTTCTAACATCTAAGTTGCAATTTCACAAGCAAAAACTGATGACTGTATTATATCTTATTGAATTACAAATTGACGTGCACATCCGCAAACGTTTTCATTAATGTAGAAACACCCATGCAGATAAATTTTTAAATTTTATCTCTGCTTGCAAAATAGAATGTAGATGTATATATAAAATTTAGATCACTAATAGTTTCAGCTATGACTCTGATTGAGAAAGACGTAACAGGACATTGTAAAAGTCACGTGTTTTAGCGAGAAACTTATTCAAAATACATGGATCGCCACTGGCAAAGAAGACGATAGTCTCTATCCGGAGATCTATACAGTGCAGCTGCCTGTCTAGATACACATTGCTCGCCTAAACACAGCTATAGTCAGCCGTAGACGTGCATCGTCGGTGCTAATTAATATTAAAAAATTAGTGGAAGTCAGATAGCTCAACATACGGCGACGCCGACCGATCAGAAGAAGGACAAACTTTCCTAGCTCATTTCGTACAATTTCAAAACCTAGAGTGATACGTACGATGCGTATATGCAGCACGCAAGTCTGACAAAATTGATGCGTCGCAAATCGTGAATATTCTTAGCTAGACAGCAATACTTCAAACTTTGTTTTAGGACTAGCATGCATGATACCAATCCTACAGCTAGAGAATATGCTGGAGTAGACTAAAAGGTGAAGATCAATCTAGGCTTGTTGCTGCGTGCTGTTTTACAACGTGCTCTCTTGAAAATGTACTGCGTCGATCGATCTAGACGGGCACTGTACACAAAATTGATGTCATATTAACGGGTTATTATTGGGTTGCTTACACATAGATGGAAGAGTTGAGTTTTGACTGAGTGTGCAGACTGGTGTTTGTTAATTTAATTTCCTTTGGTATTCATAGAAAAAGAGGAACAAAATACAACAGCGGTGAGGACAACGGTGCAATTTAGCAATATATTTAAAGAATAGAAGCCAGCAACCGATTCGCGAAATGGCTCTTTGCCTCGAATGCATGACACGCTGAAACGGGAGCCTCGAATGCATGACACACTGAAAGGGAAGATCTGACAGCGAGAGGGAATCACACTATAGCAGGGAGCTGTTGCCTTGTCTTCACTAGAAGCAGAAACGTACACACTACAAATAAAAGAATTAGTCCAGGCCAGTACGCAGGATTTGTCCTGGGCAGGGGTCCATTGAAATACAGTGGAGTCTGCTTAACTCGAACCTTCAACGGACCATGATAACAGTTCTACTTAAACGAAATTCTACTTATCAGAAAAGCTATATTTATCACGAAGTATAGTCGACAGCGTGTTTGGCGCTATTCCAAAGTCGCTCGCAATTTCTTTCTTTCTCTTTCCACCACTTTCAACGCACTGTATCAACTCAATCTTTCTCTTAAGCGACAGCGTTACCAACTTTCGAGAGCTCGAACGATAACGTTCTGATGTATGTTCTGTCGACATGTCTGGACACGGACGACGTCTGATACAGCACAACCACGTGCCGCAGTCACGTGATCATTTCTTCGAGTTACCCGGACATTTCTCATGCACGGGTCTGCTGCATTGATCGAGACAGGTGAAACTTCGACTTACGCAAATTCGACTTACCAGGAACTCTTTGTATTACTTCGATCGGCATTCAACCGGGACCAAGAGAATCCTTCGCGCTATCCGGAAGTTCGACTTACACGAGTTCGACTTATGTGGACTCCACTGTATAGATAGAAGTGTACCAGGAGCATTCAAGAGCTTCGAACATGCACACTTCTATAATAGAAGACATAGCCTATACGATGCCAATTGAATATTGAACTCAACAGTAAAAATTGAACTAACGTTGCTTCAAATTTTAATTCAATTGCATTAGAATGAATGTTTGTCAAAGATTAAGTATGTTTTCAATATTCGTTTTATCTGCAAGTAATTTTAGTCTATCCATCAGTCAATATTTTATTTTTAATAGATAGGCAAAAACTTTTGGGCATTTTTAATATCTAATTCAGTATTCAAATGTTGCTTAAAATTGAAAATGGAATAAACGAAATAGTTACGGACCTCTTACGACTAAAAGACATGATTGTGGAGAGTATATGGGGAAATATGCACAACCGATAAATGCAAGCCAATTACATTGGCAAACCAATGCTGCATTATAATTAACTCATGTAGGCTCCATGTTGTGAAAGGAGCCTTGTTGATATGAAATAATTTGTGCAGGCAAGATACCATGTACTTGAAGTCACGCTAATCATTGTAACGCGCAGACGTTCCATTACCCACGTTACACGATCTCTAGTGTCTTTAATTAATTAAGCATTGCCTAACTTCTAGTACAATTACTCTGACTCCCTCTTTCGACTCTGTCAAGTATGACATCAAAACCTACCTCAATCTCTTGGTCTCGTTTTTTTCCTTTTTCTAACAATTCTTGAATTTCCTCTTTGAATGACTGCTTCAGCTTCTTCAAAGGCATTAATAATCCTTATCCTTCAACGTCAAACATGTTTGCAGCACTACAACACATACATACCTTGATTTCCTCTTGAATATATTGAACAGTAGTTGTGCACTGCGTAGAATGCAATATTTGTTCTATGAGCAATACATTCTGCTTGCCAAGCAATAGCGCTTACGAATTCTACAAGTCTTCCCGCCAAGCATTGACTTGATCCAACTTCAAAATGCTTGCAAGATAAACCTAGAACAGAAACAGTGATATAGAATACCAACAAACACGTGGTTATACCGGTAATATACAAATAATTATTGAAAGAGTTAGCGTTAGAAGCAACTAAGTGAATTGTAGTAAATGTCTAGATGCTATAGACATTATCTTGGTTAATTAAAATAAAGTTATCTAGATGCATTACCCCAGCGACAAACAGAAGGCCGTACAGAAAAACCGTCTTCATTACGTAGGTGATTCAACCAAGAAAGCTTTCAGAGCGTTACGAGTAAATCAGATGTAGAAACCAATAAACACAAGGTGTTTCGTGCACGTCCGCGGGCCGAAAATGCGTTTGCATTTATGGGTCTTTAGCTAGACCACACACTTTATCTGATACTGGCGTCCCGTCCACAATGCTAGGCTGTTCTCAATCCGTAAATTGAAACGTACTAGCGTAAATGTTAGTCCGTCTCTCTAGCTATACACTCACAGCTATATACAGTCAATTAAGGCTGTAAACTCGATGTCATATATGCTTTGAAGAGGCAAGACTATCGCAGTCAAATGCGCGTGGCGTCGGTATTCAGCAACGGTAAGCAAGAGGCGGCTCTATTACAGCGAAACTTAATCTAATACTTAGTTATGTTAATTACGCGGCGTTACTCAATCAGCTAGGGTCGGCAAGAATCAGCCCGAGTCGGCTCTAGCAGCGCGGATGTAACTTAGTCAATGTCTGTCTAAAAGCTGGAGCTGGGTAGTTATGTACAACGGCAATTAGCTGGATTAAGTGACTACCGCGGAAGAAGGGTGGTAAATAGCCCCGTTCCGCAGGCAAGTCCGGTAAATCTCTATATCTATAAAAGTCTGATCTGTCTGTCTGTCTATCTGTCTGTAACATCAATCACGCCAAAACTGTCAGGCCGATCGCTTGCATAAAGACTGCGTTACACACCACAATGCAAACGCACGCCTCAGTATTTAGACGGTCCCCTCTCTAGGAGTCGACCCCCGAGTGAAATCTTGCGACGACGTGACCGCGGTGCGACTTCGAATTTACGATCCCCATGGGCATGCCACGAGAATATCTGTTTCATGCCCGGGTTTCGCTCTACCGGCGGTATCGAGTGTATTCTGTACTAGCCGACGCAAGTGAGTCATGACTACGACATCTGTTGCTAATACAGTGGCAATCAAAACCATCTGGCTATCTTCCCACAATCACAATTATCTACCGAGACCGCACGGGTCTACAGGCAGTTGCATGAAGACTGCGTTCCAAACCACAATATTACAAACGCACGTTTCGATGCATTTAGCTGGGCCCTTTTGAGGTCTAGCTAGGGTTAGGAACCTGTGCGTTCGTCGTGCTATTGTTGTTGCTGATTTAAGCCTGGTTTACAATACACTTCGCGTCGCGTCGCGTCGTGTCGCGTCAAAGGAGGCCGTTTCTGACGTGACGCGACGTGTAGATAGGATATTTCCTATTCCAGCTTGTCACGTCGGAAACGGCCTCGTTTGACGCGACACGACGCAACGCGACGAGAGGTGTATTGTGAACCAGGCCTAACCGAGTGGAGCGCGTCGTTGCGTACATGCGTGTTGTTGTTGCTGACGTCTGCGTGACGTGTACGTGCTTTTCAACTACAGCGTGCCAATCAAAGAAACATACGGGTACTAAACACGCCTACACAGGACATTTCAATGCTTTATTTCTCCGTTAGAGTAGAAGTCTACAGTAAACGGTTGGTAGAAGTTGTGTCATAGCTTGACAGCTTCCATCTGAGAGATTGTTGATTTTGGTGAGAGTTCTCCCCTAGTACGTAGAATATGTAACAATACGCAACCCTAACTGCACCTGTCTAATGTTACTCAGGCACGCCGGGTCGATATGCTAGTTCTCTATAAACAGTGGCGGATTTAGATGGGGGCATTAGGGGCACGTTCCCCTTTATTTTGAAGCGACCTCAATAACAATTGCTCTGTATAATATTTCTGTCCGCAATCGCAGCCAAGCGTTTGCAAAGATACTGAAATCTAGTCAGAGTGTCGCGTCGTAGCTTCCGTACCATATCTGCCACAGCAATTCGTTTCCTTGCTAATTACTAGTAATTAAGTCCTGGGAATGACCACATACGAGATAAATCTAATAATCATTATACCCATTGATTGATTTTTTATTTGATGTAGCTAGTAAGTAGTAGCTAGAAGTTAGTAGAACCTACCTATAGTAGCGAGTACGATTAGTGCCCTTCTGCTGACTACTCCCTAGACGTACTGCGGTGCACAATTTCTCGTAATTTAATTAAAACGTTGGATGGCAGCTAGCTTGTGGAGACACAGCGAATGAGCATCCCGTCTACGGTTTTCACTCTTAATTTAGGCAGTGTCTACCACATTCACGTTCAAGAGAAAGCATGACAGACTCATGCACAGTACAGTACATGCACGTATGCACTAGCTAGCTGTAGTGACTACATAGTCTAGAACTAGAACATAAAATCATGTCATTTGCTAAATTCTTTGCCCAAACATTTGTGTTGACTTAGACATTTTTCCTATATAAACTGGTGCCTAATTACATCTGTCCGAATGTCGAGTCACGCGGTGAGTGTGACGTCATAAAGTTGATAACGACATGCCAGCTTTTAGTCGTTTGTGCCCTCCCTTCAGCCAAACTCTGGATGCGCCACTGTAAAACGTGAGTAATTAACATCGGTCTGGTTGGTAAATCGGCTCCGGCTTAACCACGTAGTCTGGTATGTCACAAAAAGTAGTTAACGCATGCATATATACCTTTTTGTGTATACTCTTCTATGCTGTAGTGCTGAACAAAGTCATTTAAAATGTTTTCGTCGTGCGCAGTTGCATGGAGAAGAGACGCTAGGAGCGCTACCAGTGGCATCAGCCATTCACGGCGTTCCTCTAATGCAACCGTCGACTTTGCCGTGTTAGGGCCAAGCCTAGCGATCAGCGTCCAGGTGGTGGCGCCGACAGTATCAGGCGCCCAGCTCCAGCGCGGAATCCTGCATCGTGGAAGAAGGAACCAGGCTGATACCAGCTCGTTTGGTTCGATTAATTCAGGTACAGGAATACGTGGACTTTGCAAAGCTCTTTCCAGATAACCTAGAGCTACTGAAGCGCATGCATGCAAGTCACAGCGGAACCAGCCAATAGTCGTCGCCTGCGCCAGATCACGACAGTGGACACTGGCCGATTTAACATGGGTGCAGTGTTTTACTACTTACTCCGGGATTCTACTGCAGAAGCACCCTGCCTGGCCACAGGAAGTGATGCGTGACGTATACCTGAGGTGGTAGCGCACGAAGCGCAGCGCCATGTGCACAGCGGGTCAGACTGGCTATTACATCGACGAGCGCTTTCGGCAGCTGCCGGCATCCAACCGCAGTCTTTCTTTGAGCCAGCTGCACGTGCCTCTCTCTGCTGCGACAATCTTGGTAATGGACCGAGCGCCGACGACGAGGTGCGCTTACTGTCTTGAAGCGGATCATACTCCTGGCTCTTGCGTGTTAAGCGTTCACAGTACGACGCTGGCACAGCGTCCTGCGAGCGCCCTGGACGCTGACAAGAACGCTCACACGAGCGTCAGTGAAGACGCTGGCGCTGTACCATTCACAGTATTGCGTCTGACGAGCGTCCATCGCACAAAGAACACACTGCGACAGTGGTCTGGCGCTGCAAAGTAACCACGTGTATACAACGTACTCAAGACAGACATGGACGACAACGCTTTGCTTTTGTTGCGCTGCTGCGCCGTAGTCTCTATCAAGCGTTTTCTTTCATCTTTATGTCCTGTACTCCTTTGACTGAACTTGCCAAACGCAGGAAAAACCACGCACACACTCAATGAAAACTTCCATCGACGAATCAATGATCGATGTCATGTGAACGAATACGTCCAGTGACTGATTTTCGATTGGTTGAAACGGAGCACTTGATGTCATCGGACGCTGGGTCACTTCCGGCTAGGACGCCGGATTACAACTTTTCTCTATTCCAGCGTCGTGGACGCTCGCCTAGCGTCGTACGAGCGTTGCGGACGCTGACATGTTCACAGTGTGACGCTGATGCTCGCTCATCGTCAACGTCTATGACGCTCGCACGACGCTCGTGCCAGCGTCGTACTGTGAACCGGGCTTTAGAGCCGAGCGACGTCACTGCAAAACCTGTGCAAAGCCGGACCAGGCTCGAGTACCCTGTCGGGAAGCGGATCAAAATACCGACGTGATAGGCCATATGGAATGGACCAAAGGCAATCTGCCGTATCTACATGCAATTTTAGCAGTGATGTCAGCTATCCCGACGGACTGCACGTTTCGGCATATTTGCTTGCGCTGCCGAGACAACCAAAGGATGTGCGGGTGCCTATTTATGTATGTCACTAAATTACAAACGCTTATGCACATAACTTATTTTTATAATAACATGACACAAAAATTTGCCAGTTTATTAATTACTTAATTGATTGTATAAGTCAAGAACACACAAAGTTATTAGCCAAGACAAAATGATTTCCAAATTCTAATTGCTGGCACACGAGAAATAGTAAACAAATCCTGCATTGATTTTTAACTTCAAGACAGAGACAGACAAAATAGAAATCAGGTGAACAAACAGCAAATTAGGAAAACAAAGACATTGCCAAACAAACAGACAAACAATAACAAATCCAACAAACAGACCATAGAGACAGATCAACAAAGACACAATTAGCTGGACAAACAGACAGACAACAGACAAACAGATCGAGAGACAGACAGACGGACAGACAGACAGACAGACGGACAGACAGTCACTGCTTCTTCCAATGCTCGGTATCTACTCGAAAATGCTGCCACTGTCAGAGATGCAGCCCGCCTACGCTCAACAACAGGTAAGGGCGCTGGGGCTTGGCCTAACGCTATCCCTACATCGGAAGTGTTCGCACTCAATTCTTGCGAATTTCGCTTGGCGTCCTTACTTCGTTTAGGTTTGCCCATAGCCTTCTCCAGCTGGACAACGACATGCAATTGTGGAGCTCTTATAGATGACAGTGGATACCTTTTGCTGACCTGTAAGACTGGTGGCGAGCCGGTATGGTCTCACGAATCGATTTCGTCCGTCTGGTCTGATTTTTTCCGTGAGTTGCATATCCACCACAGCAGAGAGCCGAGGAGTCGTTATACAACTACAGACAATCGACCGGACATCGCATTTTTGACTCAGACATTAGAAACAACGTTGACCTAGATATCTCCCTCACTCACCCATGGAGTAGTGACATCTTTCCATCATCTGCTGGTGTTAGTTTTAGTAGTGCCGCTGCAGAGAGGATCGAGAGCAGACAGAAAGAAAGAGAAATACAGCAAACAGCAATTACCAGGTGACATAATTGCCACTGTAACCCCACTGGTAATGGCGCATTTTGGAGCTTGGGGATCGATGGGTGGAAACTCCTGTGCAAATTATCAAAGAAGTCATCGGACAAAGTGGAACGACCAAACGCTGCGGAATTTATCGACTTCTGGTCCAAACGCTTTTCTATTCAGCTCCGGAAGTGTAATGCTAGAGTCATGCATGCACTGCCATAATTGCTGAGAATCATCCCAACAGGGTGAAAATACCTGTTGGCGTACCTGCCGCTAATCGTAACAATGGCAGCTGGCTGGTCGACACCAGATTTAGGAAGTATGCGGTAGCACACACGTGCTGGAGCAACCTTCTCCATGTATAAATATTCGTCGGGCTTTGCTGGACCGCTGTGGCGGGCTGGAGCTCCGTCGGGTGGACTGTTCCTGGAAACTGACCATGCGACCGCAGAGTGCGCTCTGTCGGTGCGGCTTCTCTTTTCGCAGGAGAGCTCGCACGTCGCCTCCGATGCAATTCTCACCGTGGCCCAGTGCCGATGTGTCGTGAGTGAAACCTGGGATCGTGTAAAGGGGCACCATCGTGCACTTACAAACACGCGCGTGGCACATGCGGAGTGCGCGGCCGCGAGGCCGGTGGCTGCACGAGAGGAGGGCGCGGCTACTACGATGCAAAGAGGGTTGAGAGTCACAGACCGGAGGGTAGACGAATAACGGCCCGTGGTGGTGGCTGGTGGCTGAATTGGCGGCGAGTAGTTGCGGTGTGTTTGCGTGCGGGGGTCCAATTGCTGCTCCAGACTTGCGGCGGTCGGCCGCGTTCTTCCCTCGATAGCAACGCAATCAGATGCGTCCGGCTCGTGCGGCCGCTGAGCAGTGCGGGACAAGTCATGGGTTCAGCTGGCATGGCCCACATCCTGGGTTGGCGTCCTCATTGCGCCCGGGAGATGGTCCCACCGGCGTAGCGTCGGGGGCTGGGGAGGCTACAGCCCCCTAGCATTTTGGGCGTGTCACTTCGCTTCAAGCAAAACTATCATTTTAAGTTACTAAACAGTGACAGTCCTCTTAATCTTAGAGTAGTGTGTTGACGATTGACGACGACGCTAACTATATCTCTGTGACAATACACATCATCATTTCAGTATGATAAAACCAGTGTCGAGAAGTCGTGACACTCAAGGAGAATGGAATTTCCTGCGTCTCTGCTACCTAATGATTTGCTTGCACTAAACGGTACTTTCTCCACAGGTTTATTCTATTTATTAAATAAAAACTATAGCTAGACCTATCTTGCTCGCTAGATTACGAAATGCTAAAATTGGTCAACGGCGTTTGCACTGAATTGGTCTTCTAGATTCTATTGTCAACGAGATGTCATTTAATTTTGACGATCGCAGCGAGCCATGAAAACCTTTTTGGCACAGACGGTAACAGTGTTTCCACTCCTTTATACGCACAATGACGGTACTCAGTCCCACAGTTTATTTGTAAGCTGAAATTGATACTAATTTACTTAGATGTCTACAAACTGCGATCTAGAAAAGTGGAAAATGGGCGTGGTTCTGTGTGAGAAATGGGCGTGGTTTGCGGCATCATTTACCTGACCCCCAAACTTGATGACCACGCTACGCTGGTGGGACTCCCAGTGGTGTTGACCGTTCTTGTGTTTGGGAGCAGGCTGCGCGGCCGTTTACATTCCGTTTGAGTCGGATGGCGCCGCAGTCATGGCGGCGGTTCGGAAATGCGATTGCAGCAAAAACAGCGCACGATACAACTATCGCGCATTCTCCATTTTGTGGCGACACACTGTAGCTTTGCGTTCACGTCGGCGCGCAGTCCATGCGGGGGCGCGGAACGCAGTCGCTGACGCGGTGTCGCGAAACCTGGTAGACCGGCCATTGGTTGTTTGGTTCACATCTTGACCCGGCTCCGCGTCCAGTGACACCAAGCATGGCGGCGTTGATATGCGACACCGACATCAACTGGACTTCGGACTGCTGCAACGATCGGTTTCTTGCTTGTTTAGCGCTAAGCTAGCCCCATGCACGTTGCGTGCATAACAATCAGGGTACTCAAGGTATCAACAATCCTGCGAACGAACAGGTATCGCACCAATCTGAATCCCGACATCTGAACGGACTCCAGGCTTGTTAGTGGCGTTCCTAGCGGACGAGGGTATGGCGCACTTTACCCGCACCATGTTACCATTCGGCACGGTCCCTCTTGCAGTCTCTCTGCCACTGTTGGTACTGGTCTTAGGAGGCGTTACGCGGTCAACGGCAAGTCCCAAATGGCGGCAGCAATTACCAATCACTCCGCATGTGTACTGCTCACACTGAAAGACCACTTGGCCCCAAGAGTGGACGAGAGGGACGTGGTGATGCTCTGGGCAGCATGTTGTTTGGCTTTCTTTGGTTGTCTGTTCGCGGACGAAGTTACAGTACTGTACAGTTCGTAACGGACGTTGAATCGTCGGTTCATCTGACAGTTAGCGATGTTGCAGTGGACTCCCTCTCGACTCGTCCCTCATGAGAGTTAGGCTTATGCAGTCAAAAAACGGACCCGTTCCGGCAGGGTGTGGATATCCATCTCGGGAGGACGGGTATCGCTTTATGTCCTATTACAGCAATGCTGGTTTACCTCGCCCGGCGAGTCGAGAGGCAGGCCCGTGTTTCTGTGCTCTGATGGAATGCCTCTGTCTATCCAACGACTTGTAAAAATAGTGCGAGCAGCACTAGAAGCCGGGGTTTGTGTCCGGTTACTCAAGGCGCACATTTAAGATTGGAGCCGCAACCGCACCTGCAGAACTGGGGTAAAGGACTCCACGACCCAGGCACTGGCGAGGCGGAGGAGCGAGGTTTGCAAGCGCTACGTAAAACTTGACGCCAAGACTCTAGCAGCATCCTCTCGGTCGTTAGTAGCTTCCCGCCAGAGACGGAGCGATTACAAGTTTGCCGAAGACACGGCGGTAGCATGCGTGCTTTCTACCCGGCGACTAGTTGTACAGTGTACTTGCGTGCATGGTTGCTTTCGTACGGGCGTGCAATAGACGCATGCTCACTAGACAGTGACAAAGCACTCACCCCTGACAGCTAAGCGGCGGTACGTAGCTGAATCAGTTCTGGAGAGGTAGGTCCTGGAGAATTGGGTCCGGTTTGGGTGCGAGCCGTTGGGCGTGGTCGCCTTCCTTGTGGGTCGCAGTCCGGTCTGAAGTCCCGGGTCCGCGCCGGACGTCAGTTCTCCTGGACCATGATGGACTGGGCCGGGCTCCGCCCACTCTCCGCGGCCACGGCTTAATACAGGCTGGCTCAGATAATTGGTCGCGTCAAGTCGGCAAATGAACACCGTCACTGGAAAACTGACGGAGGTAAGAATTCAATCGGAGCTACACGGGTCTGGGAGGACAATGAAAGGATAATCGCTAATATTACAAATATATTTAGACGCCATTTCTTTCTATGCGCTCCACTTGTAAAATCATTTGATGTCTAAACTGGTACAAAGCGACAGTCGTTTCACGTGGCCACTTCATCGATTACTCCAACTGCAGAGATGCTTGTGCGTGCTTCCCATCGTACGTATGCAGCAGCCGTACGTGTTGTAGCTCTGCGCTGTGTCTTTAGGGTTTAGCACTCTAGCTAAGTGCTTCTTCATTTCGATCCTGCTGTAGTAGAGTCATTTCCGTAAATTTCTAACTCTTGTCTGGCTATTATATTGTTTATGTAATTTTGATTATATAATTATGTAAAAGTTGACTTTCCAACTGTTGAACATTCGATTTCTTCAGTTGGTATCATGACCATAGCAATTTGTAATAATGACGTCACGTAATATAATAAAAGATAATGCTTGTTTACTTCTATCAAGTAGAGAGAACAATGCTTCGAAAATCCCAACCTATACATAAACTGTATGTTTCATATCAGTACATTTGACAGGACATCTTATCCAGTATTATAGTGGTCGCATCGTATTGCCATTGTATTTTAATGTGCTTTATCATAATATAGTGTCAGTTGCATTGTGTCTACTCATCCCAACAACAATGGTCAAAATTCTACAGTACTGTACATATCGAGTGTCCATGCATGCCTCTGAGCTATTTCACAAGATAAATGGATAAACGTATCATTGGTGAACCAACTCACACAGCTGATTTTCTGTCCGTTTTTCATGCACAGACAAACTAATAGATCAACAGACTGAAGGACAAGTAAGTCACAAGTGAAAGCAACTCGTCACAGGGGCATAGTGTGGCATGGGCTAGACCTGGCTATAGCCCCATCATTTGTAGGCGTGGTCATAAATATTGTGGACTGTAAATATGTGTGAGGACCAAAGCTGTTTACAGTATATACCAACACCGTTTTTGCCAGTCTGGATCTGCCACTGATTCTACGGTGAAGCCAATAAAAATGGGTGTTTCCATAAAAGTGGGCGTGTCGCGTAGTATCATGGAGTTTAGCCCCGTTTCTAGAAGTCACACTGCACCCCTGCTTGTAATGTATGATCTCAAAAACTTGACTGGCCAACATATTGGCAAGTCACTACTGTTTGTTCCCCATAAGTGTAAACTTTGAAAATCTTCAATATCTTCGCTGTTTTTTGGACTTTCGTGATGATCTCGATATCGTTAGAAACCGCTAGGTCTGGCATTTCTGTTCATCAAATTATCTAAGTCTTTCCTACAAAAAAACGGAAGGCTAATACTTTTGCATATCAAAGACAAATGGGTGGATTATCCTATTATCTTTTAAGACCAAGGGATCAGCAACTAGAACCATTTAAGATAATTGGTGTAACGTGGTCCAACTGGAGCAGCTCCTAGTGCTGTAATGAGCATACCTGGTGTGACCACTACTTCGTTACTCACTTTCGAGTTCACACTTATGGGGAATAGACAGTAGTCTAAATAAAGTGCGATCGAGTTGCTATACATGCCAAGGCTCTGCTATTCAGCAGGCAGGACAGAGTTGAAGCTTAATTAATTCTATTTAAATTGTACTCACGTGACTTAGGAAAGGCAGCTAGTCTGGATTATTCAACATAACAGACAAGGAATAAAGACATGCGCATCTAATATTATAATGCAATAGCAGCAGTCAAAGAACATACAAGAACTACATATACAAGTTGTAGATCACAGACAATCACCTTGAAAGAAACTATAGTTCTCTGATATCATTCACTTGCTTCCTCCCCTCATCTCCTTCTTCACTGCTTCGTATCCTGGAGGTTCAATCACGTTACACGCACGCAGAAGCTTGTCTGCAGCCTCCTTCTCTCCCAACTTTAGTGTCATCATGTCAAACAGATATTGGATTTTGTCAGCATCGTTGGTGAGTTGACGTAGTTCTTGAAGTTCATCACTACTCTGTCCACAATCACGTCCAATAACATACCATCTTGCAGAGCTGGTACGTTGCACATCACGAACAACCTGAGAAACACCTTCCTGTGGCTGATTTGCTGCAGATCCGGATGCCTGACTAGCCGTAGAACCTGATTAAAAAACAAAAATATAGAACACAGAACCAATAAATGTTGAAAATTGCAACAAAACCCAGAGTCCAAACTCTGATTTGTCAATTGTGACAAATCTCTTATCATAAATATGTGATGTAGATCACTGCAGGCAATTTACCAAGTACACATACGTATGTACAGCACATACATCAAAGTCAATACTGATGCATATACAAATACAACTGAATACATATTTAGCAAGATAATCATAACAACTGCATGACTGCTGGAAATGAACTTGCTACTCATCTCAGTGATAATTACAAAGAAACAAATGGTCTAGATTCATTGCATGCAGTGCAGGTAAACCAACAATGAGACCACTCATGATGTGTAATATTCCTGCAGACAAAATAAGGTGACCATTCCATGACTGTTAAAATCAGACAGTAAACTAACGAGGCAGTTACAGAAATGCAAAAGATTTGACTCGACCTGATCACAAAATCAACACTTTTTTGAAAACTTAAAGGTCTCCAAAAACACTAAAAAACTTGGCAATTGCAGGTGGTCAACTAACATACAATTGTCAAGCTGTCAGCTATAGAAATGAATGTAGTTAGAATGGCGTGAACAGCAACAGGAAACTTCAAGCCTTGAAAACATTTATAGCTACTATGTTCTGGTAGCGCCTCACCATTCGAATGGTGTAATTTCGCAGCTGCGCTTCTAGCTGTAGCAAGAGCAGACATCAGAACCTCCATGTTTCCCTCATTTGTCGGCTTCACCACGTCCTTCCGACGTGCACGCTCTGATTGCCTCAACTGTTCTCTCAAATTCTCATTCTCACGTTGTAGTCGACAAATCTATTCAGCAAAACCATAAACTTTTGACAACACGCAAAACAGACATGATGATTATAATAATACATTACCATCTCTTCTCTCTGTTTAACAACACCCACATGCCCTTCCTCACTAGCAGATTTTGCTGGAAAACAAACTGAAGTTACTAACTTATCGCTTTAAACTAAAATTGCAAAATGTATGTTGATATTAATTGAAACTGAGAACTGCCTGCAATAAAGCAAGACAAAGAATACAAAAATAGTTATGTAATAAATAAAAAACAAAGTAGGGATGACTGCATATTTTAGGCTAGTGCTTGAAGAAATAGGGGTCAAACTTTTACAGGAAAGTACTCATACTTTACATCTGAAACCAATCTCCCACAATTAAAACCTTACTTCACTCCTATCCAAGCAGCCACCTTGAAAGCAAACAGAGTGAAGTACGTGTTTCAAGTTTCAAGCACAGATCCTGTGACCGGCTTCAAGAACGGCAAAGATCTCACAAAACTGGCAAGTCAACATGTGCATGCGACTTGACAGTCACACGCAGAGAAAGGCATGGCAAATGGCGTGACAAATTTCACAGTAAAAACGTCGTCCGAACGTGCTAGCGCCAAAGGGATACAAAAGATCATGGCCCCTGCGTAGTCACGCAAGATGATATAAAAATTATGGCATTATATGGAAGCATTTCAGAGCTATGCTGTCCCAAAGTGAAAATTGGATTAATATCAACTACCGATGCCATCCCTACTTATAGAACTCAGTCACAAATAGCAGCATCAATAGATAATTTGCTGAGTTCAATTACAACAGATTGGACACGAGCAGAATACATTATCTGCCCACATAATAACTCTCTCAATGTTATGTTTCTCTTGAGATATAAATGTGGGTCCAGACAGACAGAAACAAATAGAGATAGAAAATGACACAAAAGCAACAAACCTCAAAAGACATTGTAAGTATTAACATTTTAAAAAAATACGTACATGTATACATGTGGACAGGCACTCAAACAAACATTATATACCCTTAAACATTGACATCTGATCACCAAACACGTGCGCGAGCACACGCACACACACACACACACACACACACACACACACACACACACACACACACAAATGGACAATGGACAAATGTTAAGCCCTCCGTGTCTTTCGACGTCAACCTTGAGGTCATTTGCGGAGATAGCTCCCCCTGCCTCTATAGACAGAGCCTCCATGCGCTACTTGGAGTCTTGGGGCCAACGCTACAATCCACCTGAAGCTTGGCCAGAGTCATCCAGGGGCAATGAGAATGGCGCAGCTCTGGGACTGGACACCAAGGCCCACACGTGCCCGTCTGCTGCATGATGTTACTGCCAAGCCAATGGTCTTGTCCACCCCAGTCAATGACCAGGTACTCATTCATACTCCTGAGTCGAGAGAAGCAAGTGTGGGTAAGTTTCTTGCTCAAAGAAACTGCGACAGTGTCGCCTCCACCAGGATCAAACCTTCAACCTCATCACGGAATACAAGATCCCGGATGTTATCACCAACGCTCTACCATCTGCTCCACCGTGCCACACACACACACACACACACACACACACGTGTGTGTGTGTGTGTGTGCGCGCACAGTGACTCACACAGTCTGCCAAATGAACGTAGATAATAAAACACGTTATCAATATCTAGATTAAACTTCATAAAAGCATACCAAACTAACATCCACTAAATAAAAATTAATAAAAATTGATTAATAACATATCAGTAGATAACGAAAATATTGAAACTGACTAAACAGTTAGATAAGAAATCTAACAAAAATGTATTCAAATCTATAATTAACATCACATAAAAACAGAGTTAAACTAAATGTCTCACATAAAACGTTTCCCTTACATCTTATGGCGTCTTCTATCATCTCTGCCACACGAATACAACCATTTCGCTTAGCAATATCCAGTGGTGATCCGTTCTGACTGTCATACAATGACATCACGTTAGTAATATTGTTGACTGTACAATATTAAATGTATCACCATTTATGGTGAGGATTTGCTCCACGTTTTAGAAGCAAGTCAACAAAGGAAACGTCACCAGAATCAGCAGCATAACAAAGTGGTGTATAGCCACGTTTATCACCAATATCAACAGACACACCAAAAGACAGCAGCTTTTCTACAATGGTCACGTGATTCCGACTTGCAGCGCGATGAATAGCTGTTGTTCCCAACTAAAGAAATGACACTCAATGAAAAACTATAAAAATGATGTTAAAAGACCCAACTGACATTTTATTCAACAGACCAAAAAATTAATAAAACAGCCAACAAATAACCATAACCAATAACAACCACACAAACTTGAGAAAATTACAGACACTATGTTGTGAGCATAGCAGGCCCATAGGCTGGGGGTTCGGTGGTTCGGACGAACCGCCCGCTCAGCCGTCAAGGTCCACTTTCAACCCAATGTATATATACAGCCTGTCAGGGCTACATATTATCCGGTATTTTGTGTTTTCTCCTCCCAATAAGCGAATTGTATGATGCCCCAATTATACATACGTGGGAAATTGTGTTAATTAACATAAGTTGCCCAGGCGAAGAATGGGCTAATCAGTTAATAAATATATATAATTCGAAAGGCTAAAAATTAACATGTATGTGTCGTCATTGGTCCATTTTGGTGTATGTGCACCGCCCCCTTCTGAAGCCAGGTTACGGGCCTGCATAGTTTCTAAGTAACACGTACTCTAGGTCAATAGTGTAGTAACACATTCTAGGTCAATATTTACCAACTGATAATATTCATGTAAACTCAATTAAAGGTAATTACCCTAATTTTTGTTGACTATTATGTGAACCTTATTAATATTCTTCACGTTTTGCATATTGCAAAATACAAAAGCAAATTTTAATGATGTAAAACAGAGTAATCATATCATAGATCAGGCACCGCCGTAACTTAGTGGTTAGCGACAATGGCTACCACTCCATGGTTTGGGGTTTAAACCCCACTGACCGTAAATTATGAAACTTGTCTGTCTCTCTTTCTCATGTTTCTCCAGCTTTGTCCATGAGACTATGACCAGTACCAGTCAGTGGGAAGTTTCTGTGGTCTGGTGAACAGTTCGTTGACTATGGCGTTCAGCGCTTTCCTGGTGGTAATTGATATGCAGTAGGCGTGCTGTCTCAAATTTGCGGTCACCGTAATGCCTGCAATCCAAATATCGAATTGGCCAGTCATTGATTGCCGTGTGGACTACACAGAAACATGTACCCTGCTGGGCTTACCTGCCGGGTTGGTGAACGCACAAATGGAAGTAAAGACCCCACTTGCCCATCATGGAGGGGCATAATGACACATATCATAGATTAGAATTTCCCCAATATTATCTACCAGTAGTAGATTTCAAATCAATTATGTAACTGTTTTTAAAACAGTGGAAGTTGCAGCTACTTTGGAGTCGCTCTCTATTTGCATTTTGTCCATTGCTTGATCCTCATATTATGCCTAGACTCGAGGCCGTCACTGGACCTCCAAAATTGGGGAGGCCAGCTGCTCCAGCGGACCTTGTACAAAACCATGTCTATTAATTGTCTAAAGTCCATGCACACCTACTACCGGTAATATTGGGGTCATGACCTTACAAGGCCTATGCGTAGCAATTAATGCAACTGCTAGACTTCGTAAAGCACTTCTGCCAAGTTAACTTATCATTTAATGATTAGAAGATTGTCTGTTGATCTGTCTGTTGCTTTGTCTCTGTCTGTCTGTTGGTCTGTTTGACTATCCGTTTTTTTCTGCCAGTCTTGTTTTGGACTGTCTGTCTGTTTGTTTGATTATATGTTTTGTCACTGTCAGGCAGGCTGTCTGTCTGTCTGTCTGTCTGTCTGTTTGTCAAATAACATTTATTTCAAACCGTCTGTCTGTCTGTCTGTCTGTCTGTCTGTCTGTCTGTCTGTATGTATGTATGTATGTATGTATGTATGTCTATCTGTCTGCATGATAACTATACAGAATCATCCGAATGTATCTGGTTTTCTTTTAAAGATGCGCTGTGCAGTTATTGTACACTGCATTGGCAGAGGCCACAAATGCGCACTCGAGTGCGGATGAATACACCAACTGTCCGTCAGTCTGTTTGATTATTTGTTTCTGTCTGTTTGTCTGTCTGTCTGTCTGACTGTCACCTAGTCATGATTATTTAGATAGATTATTTCATTTTGACATTCAAGGTCAAGTCCATTAGTTAATGACTTTGTTGCTTGTAAGAACTGATTTGTATTTTAAAAATCCTAGCATATGTACAAGTAAAATCTGTATGAGAATAAATTATCTGTCTGTCTGTCTGTATGTATGTATGTATGTATGTATGTATGTATGTATGTCAAATCTTCATATATTTATATACATTACACAGTGTACGACAAATTGTCTCATCTCCAAGTAGTACCCAGGCAACCATACGTAAAATTTAGTTGCCCGGTCATTACTCTGGTTGCCCATACACTAAATCCATGACTGCTATTGCTATGGTAATATAGTTGATTTACGAGAATATATGTATTTACAGACAGGCAAAATACAGCTAATAAACAAACAGACAGACAGACAGCGCACATAAATTTTTACATTTTATCATATGTATTAGAATGATGTATTAACTTTGATGTATAAAAATGCATTGACAGAGACAGACAGTCAGACAGACATGCAGACAACTAAGTGCAGACAGGATGAGTTCAAAAAGACGAGTTCAAAAATTACTGGACGACTCGATTTTCAATTGTGATGCAGCAATACAACGCAAGAATGTAACTGTTACTGACTAAGACGAGCAGAGTCCAGTATAGTGCTGACTCAGTTGTGCCATTAGTAACTCTGTTAGTCTATTGTCAGCTGTTTGACTCTTGGTCTTAGCTAGGAACCTTTTAGGTCCAATTTGTCTTAGAGCTTGCTGATTTTTAGCGTATTATAGGCTATAATAATGTCTTGTATAAGAAATGTATGTATTGGCAAACAGACACAACTTGTGAGAAGCAGACTTGCCGCTCTGACACTTTCCATCTCCTTGAACACAGACAGGTAAATGATGTGCAGCAGGATAAAGATAAACAGCAATACTATCAACTACAAGGACTCTGCAAAAATAGCTTAAATCTTGCCCATCATGACTTTAGAACAGAGTAACCCGTATAAAGATAGAATGCTTGTTTGTAATTACCAGTTTGGACACTTCTATGTTACAAGCAAGCACGTACAAGCATAAATGGGACAAAGTAGCACTTTCTTGACACTATAGGTCACACCCAATCTGGCACTTCATTACTTAGGAAAGACACATGCCTGATCTGTCATCTATGACACCAAAATTCTCTCAGTAGGTCTGCAAAACGGTATACTTATCTATAATTACGTTTTCTAGCCAATAAGGGCATGCTTGCTCAGGAAGGAAAGTCAAGCTGGTAGGTAGGGTAGCTGTCAGCTAGTTGTCTCTGGGCAACCATAGTTAACCATTTCAGTTGCCCGGACATAGTTATGGTTGTCCCGGGCGTCCAGGGCAACCGATTTGTCGTACACTGTCAAAGCTAATACATGTGAAATTAAGGTAACAGCTAATGAACGATAAGTGTCATAACTACACAACTACAACAATAGATTACACAAATACATAACAAGTAGAATTAAAAAGCTCCCTTTGGAGCCTACAAACCAAAACTTAGTTTACTGAATTGAAAATTGAACAACATCTAGACTCTGGCCAGCTTGTTGTCCATATGTTACTCTGATCATCTTTCTAGCCAACACCGAGGCATTGCAATGCTGAAGTTGTACTGCCAAGTGTCTTCTCCAATGAGTCCTAAAATCTGAGGGATATTTGTTCCTTCTTCATCTCTGTACAGTTTGGAAAGTTTATTGAGGAACATTGATGCTTCTTCTCCCCACCCACCAAAGTGTTCAAAAAATAGTGAAATAAGGGCAAGAGTATACCCTCCTAGCAACTGCTCTTTAGAATATTTGCTATGTTTGATGTCTTCTCTTCTGCCTGCCTGTCTGTCTAGTTGCCTGCCTGCCTGTCTGTCTGTCTGTCAGTCTGTCTGTCAATACATATAGTTTCAAACATTGAACTATTATACACCATCTAAGCAAAAGCAACTAAATACTACCCAAGCCAATAGGGCTTGGTTCTACCTACGACTACTTATGCTCATGTGGCTGTCTCTTGAAACAATCTTCTTTATTTTTCTGTCAATCACTCTAGCATTTGATCGTTGTAGACACACAGAAACACAGATCTCCAGTATGTCTTGAAGGTTGATGCATTTGGGTTTCCGTCTTCGTCTCTTGATAGCTGTGACAGTTTCTTCACATAGTCTTCAGCTTTCTCTCCCTAACAGCCAAAATGTTCCAAAACTATAGGCACAAATGTTGGTCAAAAACCTCCAGGCAAGAGGTCCTGGTCGTACTTTTTGATCTTCAGATTCTCTTCTGGTTGCCGCTGCTCTCTGAGTTGTAGCTGATAAACCTCCTATTTCATTACTCCAGGGATGCGCTAGAGCAATATCCAATTCAATTAAGATCCACCCCCAATGCTGAATCGAATACAACTATGTCTGATATGTCTTCAGAATTGACATACCTTCGGCTGGGTTCTTTTACGTGATGTAATTGCAGTTGACTCAAACAGTCTGACCATGCTGAAACCATGTCATTATGGCTGATTACCGGCCGCCCCCAGTCTTACATGTTATTAGGTGGTATCCATCTGAGTCTAACTCTTTCCCACAGTCACACTGACCAGAAGCCAAAGGCATTTGGCAGCCCAGTCTCATCAAGGATGCCAAGCAAAAATCGCACTGAGATAATGCATGCCATGATGATGATGGTACTGTCAAGAGCCACGCTCCTGCACCTTTGCCTTGCAAGGACTTCATTCGAGATTGGTCTCTAGTCGAAGATGAATTCTGAATAAAACCATTTGACAGAGATTTCATGTACTCCTCAGTCAGCCTGTGCTGTAGTTGCTTCCTGTCGGTGATAACTTCTACGAGAGTTTTGTTTTGAAGCAAAAGATTGCACAAATCTCTGCTGATGGAACTATTGAATGATGTGAATTCTGAACTTCATCAAGCAATCTCTCAGCATCGGGAATTTGTTTTGTTATTGTATGCAGGGTTGAAGCCCAACTAGACAGAAACGCAAATGGTGCTATATATGTTAAAGCTGTGAGACCAAATCCTCCATGTCGTATTGGTAAAGTTGCTTGAAGCCACTGCCTGTCTGTTAGATTGCCTCTACCCAAGAGATTGGTGAACGTTGATCTTGTCAGTGTGTCATGGATGGCTGCAGCGGACTCTAAAAGTCTAGGTTGAACAGTTCGTGATAGGAAGTTCATCCGAGTAACATGACAGTATCTCAGCAAGAGCATGCCACACTGTGGATCTTGCAACTGCAACAGCTTACCACACAAATTAGATCCTGATTGTGCAACATCAGCGCAAGATTCGATGATGTACGATGAGCTTCCTATAGGTGTGCCCAGAATTCTACATCCTTGACTTGTGGCTGGTATGGAAGTTGACTGAGAGATGGTGCTAAGCAACGGTGATGAGGAACAATATATCTCACACTTCTTTTCCTCAATCATGAGATTAATGTCGCTGAAAGCAGATCTCAGCCTTTCAAAGACATGAAACACTCGATCAGGGCTGCCAAGGAGATAAACGTCATCCAGGTAAGCCAGAATTGTTACTTCTGTGTTGTGAGACTGTAGATCTTCCAAAATGAGTTGCATTGCAATTGAGAACAAAGCAGGACCAAGTGGGTCTCCCTGGTGCACACCATCTTGAGAGCTGAGAATAACCAGATGAGATCTCTGAAGATAGATTAGTGGGTTGATGTCAGAGTACACTAGTGCAGCGTGATTGTAAATATCAGGAAACGTAATAAGCACTTGGTTCAGCAAATGAGACCGGCTTACTAAATTAAATGCATTCTTCAAATCAGTTTTAAGTAGAATCCAGTCTTCATATTTTTCCATAAGAAGCTGCACCTGCTGCACCAATAGCTCTGCACCTCCCTCAACTGAAACACCGCGTTGTAAGGGTGTGAAATAGTCTGCAAATTCCTTCCGCTTTTGAAAACAAATAGCTCTAGCAGTGACTCTTCTCTGTGTTTCCCCAATTGCTATTGGCCGAATATCCCCGTTTGCCTTTGGTAGAGCAATTAATCTAGATGATGAGAGAAGTGGCCAGATCGATATTGGCAGAGATCCTGATGCTATAGCTGCACACACAGCATGCAAATGATCAGAAGTAATGAGGCTGTTTGAAAGAGCCTGGATGTGCTCATACCTCCATCCAGAAGGCCCAGCACTAGAACCTCTAGGAAGTCATTTGACCACGTTAAACAAATTGACTGCATCAAGATTAATGACCTCTGTAGTTGTATTCGAGATCACATCATGATCAATCTCAGTGCTAACACTTCTTGCAGGATGTTTGGCTGCTAGCTATTTTACTCTTTCTGATGCTGGTGCAAGACCACAACTCATCAACACCTTTGCAGCTCTAGCTGTTTCTCCACACTTAACCAACCGTAGTGCTGCTTTTTCAACCCCCTTACTAGTAGGTTCCTTTGAGGGTTGACGTTCCTGATGACTTGCTGGAAAATCAATGTTACATAGTAACTCCTCCCACTGGTAAGCAAAGAATCTCCTGTAAGTTTCTTTAATGTTACCACCTTTCTTCTTGCCTCCTCTTCCCAGAGGGGAGAGTACCATCCGGGGAATAAGAAACAGCAACTTCCACGCAGTTTCATCATAAGCATTTAAACTGATTCTCTTCAGAGAAATCGCACAACAGCTTTGAAACATTGCTTTGACTCCACTGCGGATGGATTGCACTGTCTGTCTGTCTGTCTGTCTGCCTTATTTCACTATTGAACACAATAAGCAAAATTTTACAAGAGCACTATAGGTAAAAACTGCTGAGCTAAATGTCCATCTACTGAGACATACAGATCAAATAATACTAAAACTCTAATGAATGATGTTCTGTCTGTCTGTCTGTCTGTCTGTCCAATACATATATTTTCAACATTGAAATCTACAATCAACACAACTAAGCAACTCTACTGTCCCAATCGCACAAAATCTCTACCAAACTAAAACTCTACAAAAACCAGCCCTACATAAGGCTGTACAGTAAAGCACATTAATACTTGTGTATATTGTTCATTCTCTTCACTTTCCTTGTATGTTCCAGTAAGCGGGATGTCTTCCTGGAAATCACTCTAGTGTTACATTGTTGTAACTAAACTGATAAACGTTGTCTCCAATATGTTGTAAAATTGGATGCATTCTGATGACCGTCCTCATCGTAAGACATGAGAGAAAGAGTCTTTAAAAACTGTTGAGCCTCATCACCCCATCTGCCATAATGTTCGAATACCAAAGGGATTGCTGTTGGTGCATACCCTCTTGGTAGCAGTTGGGAGACATACTTTGTATGTTTGATCTTTCTCTTCTGGATGCGGCAGCACCATCAATATAAGCAGCTCTAGATAGGATGTCTTTGCTGAATGGATGTGATAGAGCAATGTCTAATTCTGCTGCTGGCATGCAGAATGATTCTGCAACATAGATGTCTGGCCTTCCACTGGAAGTGGTGTAGCGATCTTTAGGCTCAATGTAGTATGGTACATGTAACTGGCTGAGACAATCTGCCCACACAGAAACCATACAGTTGTGAGACCACACTGGTCCGCCTCCAAATTTACAAGTCAACAGATGATACCCTTCTCTATCGATCGTTTTTCCACATTCACATTCGTACTCATCTGCCAACAAAGGCAAGGGCATTGCCATCCCTAACCTCATGAATACCGCCAAGCGGAAATTTCCAGGTAAAATTGCGAGATTCTGGGTTGATGGAGTGGCATTTAGCCAAGAGTCTGCACCTTTTCCTTGCAAGGAAGGTAATCTTGCTGAATCCTTTCCAGATTCTTTACCCAATAAAATATTGACTTGAGCTTTCGTGACCTTATCTATCAGATGATGATGCAGACGCTTAGTATTAGACAATAGATCATTCATTGATTGATCAGGATCCAAACATTCATGAAGAATGTGGCCTACAGAATTTTCAGGACTCTTCGAGGATAACAAAACATCAATCTGAGGTTCTAAAGCTACAAAACGTTTTGGCAGCTCATGCACAGAATGAGCCCACGAGGACACAAAAATCAAGTTTGATATTTCTTGTAATGATGTCAAGCCAAAACCACCATACCTGATAGGCAAGGTTGCTTGCTTCCACTTTTCATCAGTAAGGGCAGAAATTTGTAACAAATTTGAAAACGTAGAGCGAGATAGATGATCATGAAGAACTGCAGCAGCTTGCATGCTTTTGGGTTTAACACTTCGAGATAAGTAAAACATCTTGGTAAGTGACAGAGTCTTAGCAATAACATAGCCTCTTGAGTTCCTAAAGTGAGTAGTTGATGGCATAAATTTTCTCCATGTTTTGCAATAGTAACACATGCCTGTGACATGACATCTTCCTTTCCAACAGGAATTCCCAGAATAGATATTCCTTCTGTTGTGATAGGAATAGATGTATGTCACTCAATCTCGACAGATGAAGGGTTGTAAATCTCACACTTGGTGTCCTGAATGTCCAAACCAATATTATGGAACATAGGCTTCAGGTCTTCAAAGACTGCCAAGACATTACCATAAGGGCCTACTAGAAACACATCATCTAGATATGCCAAGACCACTACACAAGGATGATCATTCTGCAATTTGGTCAACAATTCCTGAATTGCAGTAGCAAACATAACTGGACCCAAAGGATTCCCTTGATGTATGCCTTCTTCAGAAGACAGTATGACAGGGCTGTCTCCTTGCAAGTAGATAAGGGGACCAGAGCCTGCGTGCATTTGGTTGACATGGGGAAACATCTCAGGAAAGTGTTTTGAGACCTGAGTAAGTAGATGAGACCTTTTAACAGAATTAAAGGCATTCTTGGCATCAGTCTTCATAACCAACCAATCTTTATGAGAACCTAGCAGCAACTGAACATCATGAACCAAAAGATCGGCTCCACCATCTGTGGCAATGCCATGCTGTAAAGGAGCAAAGAATTTACTAAAAGAGTCCTTGTATTGAGAACAGATAGTCTTTGCAGTTATTCGTCGAAACACTTCACCTATTGCAATGGGCCTCACATCTCCTGAAGACTTAGGCAGAGCAATAAGACGAGCTGCACACAATAGCTTTGTTATTGGTTCAGGAACTAAGCCAGCTGCAATAATAGAGCAAACTCTGAAAAGGTTCTCGGCTGTGAATGAGTCAGATATCAAAACTCGAAGATGTTCATACCTCCAGCCACTGAGTCCACATCCTGATCCTTTAGAAGCTTTCTTTATGGTAATGAATTGATGTGATGACAACACTACAGGAGACTCAATAAAAGGATCTGCTAATTGCTCTTCAATTACTGAGGACCTCCTAGGGTGTTTTGCTGTAAGCTTTTGAGTAGTCTCCTTTGTTGCTGGTGCCAAGCCAGAACTTGTGAGAACTCGTGCTGCTTTGGATAGTTCACCACATCTGATCAAACGGAGTGCTGACTTCCTGGTTAGATCTTTTTCTACCTTCCGATGACATCATCTGGCTGGTCTTGCGATCAATCAACTGATCCCATCTGAAGTTCTTGAAATCATCATATGCTCCAATAATACACTTATTCTTCGTTTTCCCACCTCTTGCGGGAGGAGACAACAGCATCCTAGGAAGCAGAAAAAGCAATTTCCATGCATCTTCATCACCAGGGTATTCACTAATCCTAGCTAGGACCGGTTCACAACTATCTAGAAAACAAGATTTCATCTCCGGCCTGATGACTTGAACAGATCTAGGTGGCGTTGCATGTAGAATGTCGTCTACGGATATTCCTCAAACATATTGTCATGCCGCAGATTCCAACGACGTGTACACGTCGATGAGATAGGACCCGGCTTGATGTCATTCGCATCCGTTGCCACAGCAACATCAACATCTGGTGTAGGTGATGAAATCAAAACAGATTGAGAAACGACAGTAGGCTTTTCCTTACTAGATTTCAAACAAACTTTGCATTGCACCAGATGTTGAGTTAACTTAGCGAACCATTCTTGGCAGAATTGACAGCACTGAAAGCCCAAATGTGTGACGAAGCAATGAGGTAGGTCATCAGAGTTGTGACTTTGGCGAATGTGATTCAAAACTCGCTGTAAAGATCCTTCAAACAAACACGAACGAACAGGGCAATTCTCCCGTTCCGAGAAAGTCTCAGACATGAGCAAAAAGAAGTAAAAACAGATCTTTCCTTTTCTTGCTTGCAACCGTTCAACATCCGGGATGTCTGTCTCTGTCTGTCTGTCTGTAGCCTTGGACTCTAGGTAGAACATTTTGTTTTAACAGTAACTGTTGTAGTAGCGAAGATTGTTGACAATACACTTGATTCTATCTGTCTGTCTGTCTGTCTGGCAAAACCATATACTATCAAAAATCAGAACTATTACACACTAAACACACTAAAGCAACCACTAAACCAAGGCATTTTACTAGCACAACCCAAAGTGGGCCATACAAGTCACATCTAGCAACTAACCAGCTACAGAGGGTATTGATCAAGGTGCATGTTCTTAGATTGACCCAATCTTAATAATTTCCTGCAAAATCATGCTTGCACTGCATCACTGTAATGTAAAAAATACCGCCACCAGAAAGTCTTGAATTCTTGGCTGATCTTTTCCCCTCTTCATCCAGATTGCATGGACAGCTGATGCAAGACTTCATTTGCTTTCTGTCCCCATGACCAAAATGTCCCTAAACTAGTGTGATCAGATGCATTTGGAGGAATGACCTCTGATGTCATGCTCAATACAACATTTTCAAATTTCTCACACACTCATTTTGCTGCTGCAAAACCTCTCTCTCTCTAGCAGCTTAAGAAACAACATCACATGCCCATGGGTACTCGACTGTTTGAGCATCAAAAGCAATAACGTCAGGCATGTTATTGCTGCTGATGCATGTGTGATCACTCCACTTCACATGTTAGACAAAGCTTTATGTGTCCAAATAGGTCCTCCTCCTGTTCCACACGTGAGGTGATATCCCTGGCGATTACAGCATGTTCTTTCCACACTCATAAGTTGTATGACTGAGCAGAGCAGCATCTCATAATGCAGCCCCATGCGTGATGCAAAGGACAATCACCATGCTTTTGTGTCTGTCTGTCTGTCTGTCTGTCTGTCTGTCAATTTTCCTTTATTTTCAACATTGAAATCTAGTACACTACAACTAAGTAAAACTACTGTCCCACACTATCAAGAGCAACAAACCTACAGCTACATGTAAGCATAATGTAGTATACTAGAAGTAGTATAATGAGTAGAATACAGCCCGGGAGTTTGAAAATAGAAACAGATAGATGATGACCACAATCAATCTTCACGTGGGCAATGTAATTAGGCTATGATCAATCAACCAGACAGAAGCCACCAAAGAGAAAATCAGATTTAGATATGTGTAATAGCAGCAGAATCCCTGGAGTACGTACTAGACCATGAGGGCACGAGGATGTGGCAAAAGTAAGGCTGTAATACGTTGACAGAATCTGAAGACATCAAGAAGAATGACAGACCTACACTTGCGCACAATATCAACTGCAGGAAATTTGAGAATGTTTGAGGCACAACAACAAATATGGAACAACATCAAAGTAACATGAAAAGCATTAATTCATTCAATTCATAGACACCCCAACATCGAACTTGGACTGACGCAAGAGGCGATGGTGGCAAATGCCACGGGCACCAACAAACCTTTGAAAATCATGCTTCTTAGTTCTTGATCTCTTCCCTCCTCAACTACGTACAACTGTCAACATGTTATATCCAAGACTCTGTCTGTCTGCCTGTCTGTCAAAGGCATCTATACTACTAAAATTGGCGGTGTTTGTATATATATATATATATATATATATATATATATATATATATATATATATATATATATATATATATATATGTATATATATATATATATATATATATATATATATAAGTTTGATAGTCAGCTAGACTGGATCACCCACGTGGCTAAAATTTGGGGTACGGGCGTAACTCAGCATAGGTAAGAACATAGGCAGGGTGGTGTCGGCTTCCAGCTTCAGACGGGTCCCCTTTTGCGGTGCATCGTACAACGACATACTGCTGTTTATCATTCAAGAAGGAAACAGAATGCCCCTGATAGACTCAATTTGAAGGAAGTTCTGTTACTTGAACTCAATCTCACAGGGTAGTTTTGTTTTATCATAACTAAGTGCAATGCTTACTTTCAATATCCATTGTTTGTTCACATGCCAGCAGTCCCATCAGACTGCATTATCTGAGCAAGATGTAGTTGATTTGTTTATCTGAAACATCAAACTACATCCAGAGCAAAAAGATAAGAGTTCCAAAAAGAAATATTGTTCAGTGCGTGGGTAGGTTGGAAACGTGCTGAGTATATTCTAAAATATACCAGGAGGACCCGCCTCTACTCACGCACATTGGATAACATCAGACTACGTCCAGAGCAAAGACGTAGAGGTCCACTTTAGTAATGGTCAGTGTGTATAGATTGGAAATGTGCTGAGTACATTTTAAAATATCCCAGAAGAACCCGCCTCCACTCGCAAGCGAATTACTCTGCAACGGCTCATCGGACCTCCACCAAATTAAGCTGACCTCGGACGGTATGCACGGAGCGTGTCATTTATTACCGGCGACGTAAGAAACAACAAGATATTTCTGTGTAGGATAGCTGGTTAATTAGAAATACGCCTACCATCAGTTTTTCCGAGTACGCTCGCCGAATACCTGCCACATTCGATACGCCTGTTTCCTGCAACGGCTTCAAAGTGATAACATCCAATGAGACTGTTGAAATGGCTCCAAGAAGACTCACTAAAGAGATGTGTGACTGCATTTGCACTGAATCCAACCTACACGTTTCCCGCACTGAGCGCAACACTGGTAGTGTGAAAACATCGAAAACAGAGAGCAAACAGTGCACTAAATCATGCATGCCTGCATGTCAAGCTACTGCATGTATCCTATGGGTGAGTAAGAAACTGCACGTGGCTTTCAAGTTTCTGTTGCCGAGATATATATCTCTGAAAGGGAAAGTCGCTGCAACTATTTCGAAATGGGACGCTCAGTTAAGTTTTCATTTGTCTTCAATGGGATATTAACTAATTAGCACATTCCAGTTTATTCAAAGAGACACCCACACCAGTCATTTGAACTCAATCCACAGAGGGAGTGTGTCGATTTCTACCAAAAACATGCACATGACGTGTCTACACACGCTCAAACTGAGTCTTCCGTCATAACACTACAGTACTCTGCCCGTATGAAGGATGCGTCATGTATCTAGTATTTTCATAAATCGGAACTATTACAGGCTAAATCAAACTGAGCAACTTCTAAAAGTCTAATATGCGATACACTACAATTAACCCTTATAGCAGGGTCTTACAAAGACTATAAAGAACAAACTGAAGAGTGTCTGTCTGTCTGTCTGCCTTAATTAACTAAAGTACAATTTTTAAAAATAAAATTAAATATATTCAAATTAAAATAATTTTGTAAAAATTCAAAGCGAAAATCTACGAGGGAGATGACCGGCTGGACACTCGAGCCTAAGATGCCACATGCCTCTGAATTTTTTCCAATACCCATTAAAGGGGAAGTCCAACAAAATGAACTTAACTTGTATAAGTAGATCTTACCAAGACAAATCGATCGGTATAACTTACTCTGCTTTCTTCGTTTTTGTATACGAGAACGAGCGATGTTTCTGTGATGTGCAACACCCACGTGCCTGCTCTGCGCTTCCTGGTCGATTAAGCTCCACCCACTGCAAACGAATAAATGTGTTTACGAATGACTGCTATGGCTATATCAAGAATGCCGAATGTGAATGCAAAGATGTTATGAAGATCTGCCTTCTTGCCGTCAGTGGTTCTTCTCTAAAGTAAAATGGTGTCAGTAGAGCTGTTTTCCCGCCAGACTTTGAAGCAGAATTCCTCAATACCACGACTTACCTAGAGAACGAGCTTGTGCTTGAGTATTTGTTTATCCTTGTTCTTTTAATATCCGAAGAGAAACGTTCAGTGCACCGTCTGGCGTGTGCTACAGAGGACGTTCCTATTTTCACATCTGGTCTGCTCACTTTCTTTTGCTGCTGATTGGTAGAAGGTTACAATCCCGGATGTAAAAATAGGATCATCCTCTGTTGCACACCTGAACGTTTCTCTTCGGATATTAAAAGAACAAGGATAAACAAATGCTCAAGCACAAGCGCGTTCTCTAGGTAAGCCGTGGTATTGAGGAATTCTGCTTCAAAGTCTGACGGGAAAACAGCTCTACCGACACCATTTTACTTTAGAGAGGAACCACTGACGGCAAGAAGGCAGATCTTCGTAATATCTTCGCATTCACATTCGGCATTCTCGATATATCCATAGGAATCATCCATAAACGCATTTATTTGTTTGCAGGGGGTGGAGCTTAATCGACCAGGAAGCGCGGAGCAAGCGCGTGGGCGTTGCACATCACAGAAACATTGCTCGTTCTCGTATATACAAAAGCGAACATAACGGAGTAACTTATACCAATCGATTTGTCTTCGTAATATCTACTCATGGAAGTTAAGTTCATTTTTGTTGGACTTCCCCTTTAAAACAACAACAGAATATCAACTAAAAATCTTAATACTCAAACTCACTGTATTCTTCTTCAACACATCTGCATGATGTTTAATGAGTAAATCAACCATTTTTACATTTCCTGTCTCTGCTGCCAGCATCAAAACTGTCATTCCAAACTACACACAAGAATGTATTATCATCATCATTCCTCCCTCACACTGTACACATGCTGTAAGAGAAATAAAATAAAAATTCTGTCAGCCTAATAAGACAATAACTACTGCAATTAGTTTTCACAAGTTGAATGTAATGAAAACTAATTAGATCAAAACATTTCAAGTTGCTTTACTTTTGATTGGTGATGATCAACCTCATACATCACATTAAATCTCCACTTAATATTTATTGAAAAGTTACAAAACACAATTATATAAATAAAACAAAAAATACAACCAGATTGGTATATAGAGGAAACGATTCTTGACTGACCATCAACACAACACACCAAAAAGAAGTTGCGTTGCTTTGTTAGAGTTAGAGATAAAAACGTTGATATGTTATCATAGGGGATACAACAACAAACATCACACTTTCTTCACTCACACAATCAATCAACTCACTTTGTTATCAGTCTCATTCACGTCTGATCCACTTTCTAATAGCAGCTCAACCATCTCCTTGTTTTTATTATAAAATGCTTCGAACAGAACAGTCAAATTCTATTCTGATCGATAGATCAAGATCAAATGACGTGCAGTTAGATTTATCATCGAATACACACATTAGAACTCACATGTATCCCACCACGTGTATTAGCGTCTGCACCTCTTGCAATCAAACGAGTGACTGTCTCTATGTCATCTAGCTCCACCGCAACGAAAAGTTCTTGGTTCATCATTTGTTTAGATGAAAACATTTCCAAATTCCAACAACACTTTTAACTATAGGAAAACAAAGTCTAACATCCCAACACACAAAACAACTCACAAACGAAAGAAAAGCGAGACAACATCCAACACTATATCACGTCATCTTTCTTTCTCTCTGACACTCTAGCTAGAACACGTACAGTACTCCCAACATTTCCCAACGTGTGCAACCATTTTGATCGAGTTAGAGAGCAACGACATCGTACAGATAAACACGTCAGTTACTCAACCGTCCACGTTTTATCTACAAACAAGTTCTAGCCCCCGTGGGGAGTAAAAAGGGGGAAGAGGCTGGCCACGCGAAACTTCATCTACAAATAGACAGAGCAATAAAATTTACTTACTGCAAAAGGCTGTAACAAATGGTGATCGAAAGAACCAAAGAGTTGTCGACATATGTAGTTCTGCGCATGTTCGTTATGTTATCCCGGATAATTTTGTTTCTTACAAAATCAGATCTGCCAACCTAGCAGTGTCAAAATGCGTGAGTTTGCAGGAAAAAATGCGGGAAAATGCGGGAGTTTAATTTAAAAATTTTAGACACGCCTACAATAGCATTAATATCAATAAATTTATATCATAATGTGTTAAATAATATAATATCTAAGCATCAAAATTTAAGTATTTGCAAGCCCAGTTGGAGTAGAAGCCATTAACTAATTTAATTAGTATAACCGATTGATCAATGTGCCTAATTAGCGACACACAGTATCAACACCAATTACTAAACATAATAGTTAATTAGTTAAACACAGAACTTGTACTGTACGTACTACGGCCTGTTATATAAATCTAAGAACAAAGTACATGCGCATTCTCGTGGCTAGTTGGGAAGTTCTGCATTCTATTTTCTTGTGGCCTTCTTTGATCGCTTTTCCAGCAATACATATCTGGTAGCCAGCCCCTCCCCCTTTTCCACTTCTGAGCGACTCCTTCTGTGACGGTATTTTTGACCAAGTATGTTATGAAAGAGCCGGATGATGAGAGGGGCTGGCACATAGAAATTGATATTGGGATATCAACTAAACATATGTGCGTACACATGCATGTGTACTAAAACTGTACAGTAGCAGTTACACAGAACAGGCACGCCCATTATTTTGGTCACCCCCACCAATGGTCAGAATGCGGGAGATTTGATGCCAAATGCGGGCAGGCGGGAGAAGGGTCCCAAATGCGGGAGTCTCCCGCTCAATGCGGGAGAGTTGGCAGCTCTGCAAAATACTAGTAGCCGACGTTACTAGCCCCCGTTATTTGCCAGGTCAGTTATCAAGTGCCAAGCAAATAAAAAGGATATCCAGCCACTTTGACATTCAGATATCAGTGGCAGATCCAGGATCTAGCAAAGGAGGGCGCGCAGAAATGACCAAGGTATAGTAGTAGTCTGACCAACAATTAACGGTACAACCGTACGACCGTATTTAGCGCAGATACAAATGAAGCTATTGCGACCACTAGAAGGAAACTTCTCATCTATTGGTCGAAATAAATCTATCTGAAGTGGTGTCACAGACGCGGCCCTGGCATGCTTCTCAGTGTATGCCCGGGAAGCACCCCACCCAAGCAGTTCAGCCACTTCTGAGACCCTACCTGACAACGTCTTTGACGCAGTCAAGCTGGCGCATCGGCTAGTGGCTGCTTGTATTTGTCAATTGTTGTGTTGCAACGTTCCCTGTTACTATTTGCTCTTGTGAGAGAAGCATCAGTGTTTTGCGGAGACTAAAAACATACATTAGGTCAACAATGGGTCAAGAACGGCTAAACGGGCTAGCCTTGCTTTATTCTCATTACACGTTTCAAGTTGACATTGATGTCATCATGATGTCATCAAAAAGTTCTTTATTAAACATCCGCGGTGGATTGTCTGCCCAGTGAGTGTTTGTGATGAACTCAATGTGTGTGATGAAGACACAGACGGCAAAGAGAAGTCATCAGACACACTTAGCGATAATAGATACAGAAGTGCGAGATCAGATGTTGAAGAAGACAATGTTGAGGACAACATTTAATTAATTAAGTTAATTAAGAGTGTTAATGATTTTGGCGAATCTGCCAAGTTCTTGCTCATGATATATGATATCAGGTTAGAATTTAGTACTAAAAGTTAAGAATAGATTTGCTTAAGTTAATTGTTCTGCGCTGCTGTAGTGTCTTATGATATATAGGTTCCCTCTAACTGCCGCTACAGTTGTCAAGGTTTTCTTCTATTCTAATTAGTTAATTAATTAATAATTTATTGCAGAAATAGTCAAAATCCTTGATTTAGAGACACTTATGGCATACGTGTAAAATTTCTTTGAGACATACAACAACATAAACTTTCAGTGTCGGGAAGCACCCCCACCGTAGGGCCGGGGCCGCGCCTGTGTCATTACCGACTACTAGATGAACGTGATGTAATCAATGATCATAAATAAGGCTCTATCTATAAGCAACTATAAGGTAGTTGCTGTAGTAACTCTGATTCTTGCACTATACAAACCCGCGCTCCACGTTGTGGCTAACTACTCCGCAGACTCCGCTACGCCCCAAGTGCTCTAGTAGACTACATCCCTTCCTTGCTAACATTAGAAGTCCCTCTGCTGAACAACGTCCTTACTTTACTTACTAAAAAATCTACTCTACAAGTCCAGTCTATCCAGTGGTTTCGAGATCCGTGTTGATCTCCGTAAGGCCGGCGACACTGGCAGTGTCACTGTGCTTCCTGTTTCCTCCCTAAGTGATTGCTCATCCCTATTTGGCGGTGTCTCCTCAGGCAATGCTCTTGCCCTTGTTATCTCCGTTCCGTCATCCCACTCTTCATGGCTTGACTGAACGGAAGCTGGTAATACGGTAGCGTCCTGCAGCTGACCTTTGTCTCCTGCTAATCTAGAGCGAATCTGGTCCTGATGCCGCATGACTACTGTTCCGTCTGTCGTCTGGACGAAGAATGAAACAGGTCCAGTATTCTCCAGTATTGCACCCTGCACCCATCTTGGACCTCTACTGAAATTACGTACATAGACGTGCTGTCTTTCTCTAAATATCCTATCCTTGCACATCTTGTCATGGTCGCGTTTCTGTTGTTGTTGTTTCCGTATAGTCTTCTGAGCCAAATTGGGATGTAAGAGAGCGAACCGACTGCGCGGTCTCCTCCCCGTCAAGAGAGATGCGGAAATTTCTCTTGTTGTCGCATGTGGTGTCAGGCGGTATTGGAATAGGAAGCGCTCTACCTTGCTCTCGAGTGAGCCATACTCATCTTCTATTTTCCTCATCACTTCTTTAAAAGTCTGAACTGTTCATTCCGCCAAGACGTTCCAGGCGGGGTGGTACAGAGCGGATGTCACGTGTGTGATCCCGTTTCTCTTCATAAGCTCTGCAAATTCTCGTGGATACCGACCCGTTGTCGGTAACTATCAAGCTAGGTAAACCATGTGTCGCAAGCATGCATTGCAATATTTTAACGGTAGCACGCACTGTTGCTGCATTCGTTGGATGAACTTCCAACCCTTTGGAAAACGCATCAACCAGCACGAGAAACCATCTGCCCCTAAAAGGGCCAGCGAAATCCATATGTAACCAAGCCATTGGCCGTTCTGTGTTCACCCAGGGGTGTAACGGCGCTTCCGGTGGTGCCTTTCTGTGAGCTTGGCACATATCACACAATTTAGCAACCCGCTCCAACGTCTGGTCTAAGTTGAGCCACCATAGGTAGCTTCTGGCTTTTTATTCGGGAACTCCTTGGACGTGCTATGTATAGTTCGTTTAGGACTCATTCTCTTGCCTGCGGTGGCACCACTACTCGAGTCCTCCATAACATGCAGCCTTCTAACACGCTCAACTCGTTGCGTCGATTCCAGTACGGCCGCAATGCTGGATCATCCAGCTCCTTCGGCCAGCCACTGAAGGCATGGTGCAACATTTTCGATAGGATGTGACCTTTTTCCGTCCAACGGCGAATCTGTGAGGTCTTGACCGGCTCAGCTGCTGTAACTTTCGGCATGTGCACGGACAATACCACATCATACAGGTCATAGAAGCTGGGCATGTTGCTGTTGGTAAACGACTCAAGGCATCCGTGTTCGCATTGGTTACTCCCTTACGGTAGACAAGGGTGTAGCGATACTCGGCCAGCATCAAGGCCCAACGTTGCATTCGTTCTGACGCCATGACAGGTACACCCTTCGTTTCACGCAATAGCGTGTAGCGTGACCAGTGGTCCGTGTAGATCAGAAACTCTCTCCCACAGAGGTACTGGTGAAAGTTTTGAATTCCAAACCAATGGCTGGCGCCTCTTGCCTATTTGCGAGTAGCCGACCTCGGCGGTTGCCACACTTCGCGACGCAAAACCAATAGTTTTGTCAAACCCGTCCGGAAATCGGTGAGATAAGACTGCACCGACCCCATAAGGAAATGCATCACACGCCAACGACAGCTCCAATTTGGGGTCAAACTGAACCAGGACGTTGTGCGACTTTAGATCTTCCTTGCACTTCTCAAACGCAGTCGGTTGTTCCTCCCGCCATTCCCAAGGAACTCCTTGCCGTGTTAACTTGTACAGTGGTGCAAGCCTTGTCGCCCGGTCTAGCAGAAACTATCCTTAATAATTGAGAAGTCTCAAATACGACCTCATTTCCGCTTCTTTGATGGCCTGTACCTTTTTACGATTGGGATGGAGGTCACTCGCGTGAATCCGATGACCTAGATAATTTACTTCCTTCACCATGAATGCACATTTCTCCAACTTTAGCCGTAACCTAGCGTTGGCTAACCTTCCGAGTACCGCGTCTAAATTGTGCAAGTGTTCTCCCGTGGACCTCCCAGTTACCAAAATGTTGTCCATGTACACTACCGTTCCTGGAATGCCTTGTAACAGACTGTCCATAATACTCTGAAAGATAGAGGGGGCGGCTGATACTCCAAATGGTAGTCTGCTATACCTAATTTGCTAAATAACCCCAACTGCGTATTGATCACGACATACTCCTTGGATTGATCTTCTGGCTACCTGATAGTACCCCTGACTCAGGTCCAATTTCGTGAACCTTTGTCCCCCTGACAAGCTGGCAAATATGTCCTCTATTCGTGGCAACGGGTAGCTATCACGCTTAAACGATTGCTTAACAGTAAGTCTATAGTCACCTCAAATTCGAACGGTACCATTCTGTTTCGTTACCGGTACAATGGGCTCTGCTCATTCCGAGAAGGTTACCGGCTCTATCGTACCCTCTGTCTCCACCTTCGCCTTCTAAGCACACGGAACCGGACGAGGTTTGCAGAACCTCGGTGTTGCATTTGGTTTCAGCGATAACACTGCCGAGGTGCCCTTCAACAAACCCAACTCCTCTTTGAACAACTCTGGATATTTGGAAATCACTACCAAGTGTGCCTTCTTCTTCTCCTCTAGTGATGCCACGTACAGAATTGACGTGTTCTGTTTGAAACAATTCGTCCCAACGTAGACGCAGGTGGCCATCCAATTCCGCCCCAGCAAACTAGAGCCATTACCTCACACCACTAGCAACGGAAGGATTCCCCTTGAGTGCCATCGTACTTGACTTCTAGCTCACCGGTCACATGAAGTTGCTCACCTGAGCACGTGCGGAGGTGGATGTGAGATCTGCGTAGTCCAGAGGCGTTCTTCCCTGACCAAATCTTCTGAAACGTATGCTCTCTAATCCACGATACTGATGCTCTTGTGTCTATTGCAATCCGAAGTTGCTTATGGTTAATGGTGACTGACGTAACAGAGGGTTCCGCTCGTTTCTTCTGGCCTACCACATGTACTGAATACAGCCTTTCGCTATCAGAATCAGAGCCCCTGCTCTCTGCAGCTCTTGCTTGTGGTGGCGAATCTGCCCTTACTTGGTGTGTAGGCTTGTCTTTGGCTTTTCCGGCAAACCCCGAACTTTTGCATGCTCTCGCTACATGGTCTTGCTTCTTACATTTCCAACACTCGACTTTCTGAAAGCGGCATGAGCTGGGCGAGTGAGCTCCCTTGCAACAAAAACCTTTTAGTTTAGCGTTTTCTACTATCTATCCTTGCGTTCGGTGAACCACGTCATCCGATTTCTGCAACGATGCAGTCAGGCTAGATCCCCCGATTTTCTCGGAATTCCTTTCGGCTGTTTCCATAGCGCGTGCTATCTTCATGGCATCGTCGAACCTAAAATTCTCTTGTAGCCGACGCTTCTGGATACGAGGGTGATTAACACCACACACCAACCTGTCTCGTAGCATATCGGAGAGGGTCTCTCCAAACTCGCAATCATGTGACAGTCATCTCAAGTATGCTACGAACGCTTGAGTCGACTTACCGTCTCGCTTGTTCCTGCTCTAAAAATCGAAACCGCTGCAGAATACTCGACGGTTTTATGTTGAGATGGTCTTTCACCTTGTCGACTATCGCTTGATACTCGACTTCGTTTGGCTTTTCTGGCGCCAACAGACTCCTGATCAACTTGTATCATTTTGCCCAACATAGGCTCAGCAGCACTGCTCGCTGCTGGGTCGCGCCCTCAGTCTTGTTCGCCGAGAAGTAGAACGCCAACCTTTCGACGTAATGTTTCCCCTCGTGATTGTCGCCGTCAAAATGGCCTACTTTACCGATCAGAGTCGTCACGGCCCTGCTCTGCAACTGTGAATACGCCTCGTCGCCAATGTCGTAACTATGATTCTTGCACTATACAAACCCGCGCTCCACGTTGTCGCTAACTGCTCCGCAGACTCCGCCACGCCCCACGTGCTCTAATATACTACAGTTGCTAACGAGAATCCGGCCATCAGGCGTCCTTCTTGTACGTAGTGTTTCGCCTTTTGATTTACATATAAGGGTTTAGCACATAGAACAACGCCTAGTCTACATTTGTACATGCATGTTTTCTCAACAATTAACCAGGCGTTTAGAAAGAGCGAAGGTGCTGGATTCAGGCGCCATGCGGTACGTGTAGCTGTACCTGACTTGTAACATTTTCCTTTTTCTACAGTGTTTATGCATAGTGGTTCTGCAGTATGGCACTTGAATTTTCGGTGTGGGTGGCTGAGCGGCTGCGGTGCTGTTGCTAGTGTAGAACTTCAACAGAAATTTGGCGCTGCACGGGAATTTGCGAAGGGAAACGTTCATTAATTAAATTTTCCATGACAGCGCGTCTGTTTGTCGGACGAAGCGACTGACCTGTAAGTACGCAAGTCAGGAGTCGCTTTGCACTTTGTTTAGCTAAACGAATGCATTGGAGACTTTAGCTGAGATGCATATGCACGAGGGGGTTGGGCTAAAACCTCAGTATGCAAAACATTATCACGTGATGAGATATGTGATTACATACAACGGCCAAGGGTTTAGCACTGTAATGTGCTTCTCTTTTATTACATTTCAGTAATGTAAACACAAAATCTTATGCGTAGATTTATGTAGTCACTACTTGAAGATGCCCATTGTCATCAACTGTAAAACAAATGTAATTATTAGCTAAGTATCCAGGGTTGTTTCAAAGGCAAACATTATAATAAAACTTTGTGTTCAATTACAGCACATCACCTGTCATACATGCAGTATCAACAAGAAACAGGAAAGTTGTAATTTGTAACTGGCAACCCTTCCATAAAAATTTAGACCTGTCAGACAAAGTAACTATATAACCTATAGAGTATAAGTACAAGCTACAGATCATATTGATGTCCTGCATCATGTATGGTCACTGCCTTTAAACCGCTCAAAATTTGTTAGTACAAAATTAAACAGCGACTCTTCTTGATCCTAATTAGCATACATTTCTATCAAACCCGACAATATACACAAATATTCAATGTGAATGTTACTAAAATATTAAGTTAATAAAACAGATTTTTTAGTTTTATTTATAACATATGCTGAAATACACTGGTCCCTCCACTACTTTCATTACATGACCGTGGCATTAATTAATAAATCAATTAATTAATATATATACCATCTATCCACTTTATTAAAAATATATGCATCAACATGATAAATCATTGAAAGAGTTAGCTAGAACACACAAGACCAGTAGGAAATGACACTATCGACTAGATATACCGTATAGGTCGAACATATATAATCAGCTAGGCTAGTCTTTGATAATCTAGATCTGTTTGTCTGAATCAAGTGACAGAGTATATACACAGTGGCACGAAGAAACAGAGTGGATAAGAATGTCGTCCTATCTATGATAAAATTTGAGTAAATTAATGGATGTCTTCTTAGATTTACTGTAAAGGTATATAATGGCTAGAATTTTATGAGAAATTTGAATTTATAATTTTGATGCTTGTTTCGTTAATTAAAAACCGTAAAGCGCCGAGTAAGCAATTATGGATCTAGATGAGGCATGACATCGCAAAGATACTTTACTCTAGCTTGTGCGATGCGATACACATACCAGCAGAAGCAAGCACTACGTCAGAGTTAACAATTTTGGCCAAATGCAAAGATGTAATTAAGAGGTGTGACATGTAGTTAATCCACTTAATTAATTAACCTAGGGCAAACAAATTCAAAGCAACATGAGTTTCCTTGTATAGTGCAATTTATTTCAGCTCAACATGTCTAGAACATGCTTATCTAGTGAAGCCAGCAGCCGTACATGTACGTGCATCGTTGTTGCTGAAGCTGCCAAGCCAGATAGCTCATGCAGCAGCCGATGCGCCCGACTGATCTGAAAAGAGAAACGCTCCTCATTCCGTGTAATCTAAATATATAGTTACACGAACGATGCGTATAAACACAGCGAGTCTGATGCTGGCTATGATCTGCAGATTGCCGTGGAAGACTGTGCATGCATGGTTCTATTACTGTAGTTGCTTACAGTTGCTTGCATGCACTCGGGAGAGACTGAGTATGCATAAACATGTTAATTAAATCATAAAAACAATTAGTACACACCAGACCAGACAAAATTACAGTGTCGATTAAATATACTGTATTTAGGTCGGAAAACATGTATAAACAGCTACGGTAGTGATTTATTTTCGGTAATATATTTGTCTTTAGTACGGGGTGCGGTGGCCTTCTTGATATGTTGCCATATTGTTGTTGCAATCTACGTTATGTCTCGATCTCCTCTTGCTGCCAGCACCATCTGTCCAAGGTTCAGCTTCGATGCTTCATAACGAATTCTACTGTTGCAGCAGTTTCTGTACTGAACTACAGTCAGCTTAGGATCACAATGCTTTGAATGGTATACATGGTAAATTCCTCGATCTACTCCTCTCAGAACCTGAAACTTTGAATAAAGAAATTTCTTATACAAATCAACGTCCTCTCGTCCCCATCCTTGAATTCGATCATCAAATCCCTTGACATCAAAAAAGTCGTCACGGTATTGACATGTCATACCAAAGCCAAATTTCCTCCATGTTCCTGTATGAGATGTCCTAGAAAATTGTTTATGTTCAGTCTTGTTAGCATACACAAAATCAGGATTATAAAAACTCCAAACAATTGGGTAGTAAACTTTTTTACCTGGACTCGTGTACCATCTACATCTATCAAGAAAACCCTGATCAAACACAATGTCAACATCACAGAAGAACAATAAAATATTTCCCATCTTTGACATCTTGGCTCCATGTGTGAGTCCCCTCCCACGTGAAAATTCTATATCTAACGTGTAGAAAATGTAATTTCTAAACTGAATATCTTTAGTAGCATTTTTAAGTATTTGTCTAGCTTCATCTATTCCCTTTTGTCCAAAGTAGACAACAGTCAGGAAGATGCGATCATCCCTCTTGACACATACATCTACAAACATCTGCATAAATGCTTTGAATCTTTCAAGACGCCCTTGTAGAGTGATAATAATGTTGATCCACTGGTGAGATTTATTGATTGTGTCGACTGGCTTTACCTGGCAAATATCAGCAAACGGCTTTACAAATTCCATCTGCCTGTAGATGTTACGCTTATTGGTCAGATAGTGAAGAACATATGTAATACCTGCAGTTCTTTCAAACAAGCTATATCCATCCGCTAGATTTCTGAGACTTACAGACACATTTGACCGCCTGTGTTCTACCTGCAAGTCACTGCCAGCAACAGAGAGAAGTTGCAAGTGCTCGAGCTTTCTGTTAACAGTGTAGCTTTGAAATGGTTTTGCAGTAGCCTCATAGACACCAGAACCAACAGAGTAAACGTGACGTGGTGTAAAATTCTCCCACAAAATCGACTCCTCTTCTGGAATAGAATCATATTGGTGGTCCAGAGGCAGACCAGAATGATTACTGACATCTCGAAAATTTGTGTGTTTGATTGAGCTACAATGAGGTATAGCTTCAATTTTAATTGCAAGAGATGACACTTGTGCTATTGCACGTTGCATTGCTATCATTTCTTCTTCGTAAAGTTTAACAACTTTCCTGTGACGTTTGGCTTGATCTCTTAGTTTCTTTACCGATTTCTTTAGTCTGAGTTGGCAATCGTGAATACTGAAATTTATATTGACTGATCTCTGATAATAACGCCTCGTTACTCTGTCCTGCAACGACGTACCAAGTAGAATGTAGGTAAGCATGACAAGAGTTGTCATGACCACCAGTAAAACAACCAGTTGAAAATTTGAGTTCATGTTGACATCTACAATGATTATTGGCACAAACGTCACCATGCAAACACAGTCAAACAAACATCTATATTTGTCATAATAATTAAAGAATGCATAAGTTAATTTAGAAATTTTAATTTAATATTTTAGATTAATGTGTGACTCTTTACGAGACAAAAAGTCGTAGTAAAAATCAAAGTACAGTGCATCGATTGATTGCTGCAATCAATTTCCTGAGCTAGAGACTCACTTCTACGTATACATCACTCATTCACATTACCAAGCCCACAGTTCGTGTTTAATTAGCAAGCAAGTCTCAGGATCTTGTTGGGATTTTAAAGATTTGTCTTGAGTTTTCCCGATAGCCGACGGGGACATTGGTGTATTCAAGTTCTAATACATTTTTATTAATATTACTACATATTTAGCTTTTATAATTAGTCAGTACAAAGAACCGGCTGCATGCACTATCGTAATTACGCTAATACTAGAGAAAATTGAAAATCATCTAGCCGACACTTACGCATAACAGTAGATTTACTAGCTAGTTTGTGTACGAAATGTTCGTTTACTGAGTTTATCATTATCATTCATTGGCTAAGCATCGTCAAGCCCATCTGCTGCTAGCTAAGTACAGTACAGTAACTACGTTGCGTAACCTGTAGCTCCGCCTATATATCGTGACGTAAATACTTCCGGGAACAGGACATCCACTTTCCAAGATTCTTGGCAAGAATTTCTCTTTCTACTACAGTATCTCACGCATACGCACACTCTAGTAGTCACAGAGGTCCAAAGTGGTGCATGATTGTACAGACGGGCTAAGTCTTTATTTGACTAGCTCTAGAGGCCCTCTACAGCTGCCTAACTACCAACAAGTTGTCGACAAACCTGTAGTGGTTTAGCGACGAAGCGAGATTGATGATACTCACTGCCTCTCTATTTTCTCACTCTTCTTTCGGACAGGACATGACAATGTGTGGCAATGCTAGTACTGCGCGTGCGTCCATTTAAGTGCGCAAAAAACCCATTAGATAGGCCAAGAAACCGACGTACCCTAAGTAGTGTAAATCTGCTCCTTGGGCTTGTAGGGGTCTTGATCAAAGAGATCATGCAAACAATTGTTAAGAATTTTAAACCCACTCTGAGCAGAGTAGACTAACATAGACGTTCTATGTATACATATTTTATAACAAACTTCTAACTGACAAAAACGGCAAATCCCGAGCACTAGGATCAGCATCTACTTTGTATCATATACCAGTATATATATGGTCTAGGGAGCATGCAAATCCATAATTTTTACACAGGGAATCCGACAAAAAGCCGTGAATGTCAAATTATATTGTTGTGGGCTACTTAACAAAGCTCGAAACTCCAACCACCTTAGCCATGCATACACGCTGTCTGCCGTCCATTTTGCTTGCAGAAGCGCTGCCAAGACTAGAGTGCATCCATCTGCAGACGGATATCAATGCAAGATGCAAAGTGCTGGCAGCGCTCTGCAACAAAAAGGGACGGCCTAGGGAGTGGTTCGAAGTGGTAAAGTTTCAAACATTGTGGTTCTAAGTAGCCGCGCCCTAAAAAACCCCACCCAACACCAATAGATCTGACAGGGTTTTTGTCGGATTTCCTGCAAATTATACATTAATTAATTAATTAAAAAGGCAATTCCGTCGGTTCACAAAACACTCGTAGTAAATCATGCATGTATCTTTGACTTATCCAGGTAAAGTTTAAAAACTGAGCGTTTGCGTCTACATCGAAATCATTTGAGGAGCATTAGCTATTACAATCTGCCGGGGTGAAAACTTGCATTGACATACTCTACTCTTAAGACAGTTAATCTAGGGTTAATTTTAAAATCCTTGATTCTAGCTGTGGTTTAGGTGACTGTGTGCTGTTGTTATCCGTCGTTTGTACAGTATAGACAAAGGAACCACACAAATGTTTCATCACAGACAGTACAAATAGAACTATTGTCATTCCGTTTCTGGATCACTTCCTTCGTCAATGTTTTGACTCAAATGTTGTTGGGACCTTGACGATTTCTTTAGTTTGTGCAACAATTGCTCAATGAATGATTTTCGGAAACGCAGAACTAGGAATGCTTGGACTATATAAGCCTTGTCCTCTATATATAGCTATGTGCATACAGACCGCTTCACACGGAAGAGCTTGGAACGTTTTACCAGGAGGATCTGCCTAGAGTCCTGCGACTTTTGACAAGGAGCCGGTATGTTGGAACGTTCAACGGCAGGCTTTTGAAATTGAAGACTTGTTCTCAACTTCGCAACAAACTCGAGCAGTCGGCGCAGACAACTAGTATTTTCCAAATCTAAATACACTCTTGACAATTACCTGCACCCAACAACTAACCATTTGTAGTTGTGAGCGGAGCATCAGTAGATTACGACGACTTGAAACTTACCTGCGTTTCACAATGGGACAGAAAATTACGACTTTACGGTCTCGCCTTGCTACACTTTTACTACGACATGGAAATAGACTACGAGGAAGTCGTCATGATTTTGCTAGAAAACATCCCCAATTGATATTCTAGGCTCAGCTGGCTAATTGGCAGCTTAGTGCGTAGTGCCGTTTTAGTGTACTACCGAGGCTCTGTAGGTTAATATCAACTTAAATTTTATTGACATTAATCATGTACCCCATCATGGGGCTCTGGATCCGGGCCTATTACTTCCACGCGGAGTTCGCTGTACTTTTCAACCTTCTCATGCAGTCTATTTCCTGGCGATGTTGGCATTACAGCTGATATCATTAATTAAGAAGACAGGTGTTTGTCTTCATATTTCTGAAGCAGACCTATCGACCATTGGCATGCACCGATCTTCTTAGCGGTATATGTATGTATATATATATATATATATATATATATATATATATATATATATATATATAATATTGCTGTATCCCACATCTAATACCTAGTGACGTCGTCCGTTCCCACTAGCCTATCTGAATGATGTCGGTGTACCCAAACTGACGACAAATGACCCAGTCTCTAGATGATGGAGGGCACCTGATTGTTTCGATCAATGTAGTCTATGGGTGCCAAGGCACTGCAGCCAGCCACAATGCATGGTTAACTATCTCCAAGTCTGCACTATACAAGTGGCAAATGGAACTAACATCACGATGCTGAATGTTCCGCTCCTAGCAAATACCAAATCTGAACAGATCGGAATTGGTCTTGAGCAGCAACAACCAGTCCCTCGGTTGCAGTAGGATGATTCGATGACTTTAGCAATCCGTGTGCACAGGTGGTTTCTCAGTGAGACGGCGATACTAGAAGGCGTTTTGTCCCGAGACTGCACGTACACGAAGAGAAATGCTACACATGCGGAAATGTTTGCATTTGAGGCGTTTGCTCGAAGACACCATCACAGAGGATGGTCCCACTTCCATGCAGCCTCTGCATGAGACTTGTTGTCCCTAGACAGACTCCCCTGAATGTGTGCAGTAAGGCGACGGACCATGCGTCAGATTAAATAAGAGGACCTCCTATAGCATCACACTTCTGTACCATTTGCATAAAAGGATCAGAACTGTTATGACGGTAACAGTCCAACCCCACAATACAAGGCTGACACGTCGACCCGGTCTGTTGTGTAACCCTCGAACGCCCCGCTCTGGATATGGGTGCACGGAGTGTATACAGCCGGTCGACGTGTGCCTCAAGATGGTGGACACCGTGAGAACTTCTATTGTCCGCAGATCAAGCTACTGCAAATCCGTGATCTTCCAATGACACCAAAACCGTAAGTGAGAACCGGTAGTGCAACCCGTTGATGACAAGAATCCTGTTCTAACCGTACAACTCGGTCCGAAAGTACACACACACACACACACACACACACACACACACACACACACACACACACACACACACACACACACACACACACACACACACACACACACACACACACACACACACACACACACACACACACACACACACACACACATACCATGGTATACTCACGACGGAGCGTCTCCCGCATAGTGCTGTGCTCGATCTCGGCCACACCCAATAAATACTGGTTATACTTGACCCGGTTCCAGACAGTTTAATTGATGGTATCCGTATTTCCTTTTCCGTTGCTGCATGCAGGATTGTGTCCAGAGAGCTTGCAGCTGATACAGCGTGCAACAGCACATGCACTTGTCCAGACCAAACTTCATCTGGATGTCAGCAGAGAAGGTAAGAATGGTGTGCAACAACCGTTACAGCTGATCAGGATTTCTGTCATACACAGCTTCAGATCATCCATGTCAAGAAGCTGCATTGACAAGCTGCCGTTTGGCATAGCCATAGCCAGTTCTGTGAGCGTAATTACGAGTCATAGTAAAGAGTGAATGACCTCAGAAAATACCTTGCCCGATCCGTTCGCTTGATTGTCTACGTAGGTTGCACACAATATGACACTAAAGCAAATCTAGGTAAGTATATGTATACACACATAACAAAGAAAGAAGAAGAAACTCGAAGTTAATCTATGTTAATTAACATGATAGAAAAGCAAAAGCGATGTCCTCTTATCCTCTTATTATCAATTAATCTACACAGTTTGCTATCAGCTTTAATTTAGTCTAACGAATTCCGGGAATGTTTTGCTTTCAGAATCGCTAGCTGGAGCTTACTTCGTTTCAGTCCCAATATATCTTTGAATTGTTGCTTGTCTAGTGCACCTGTGCGATGCATGTATTGCTCTGAATGTAGCAGTAGCTTTGCTCCGCATATTTTCTAAGATGGCGTTCAGCACGTGAAATGATAATGACTTGAACAACCTTGTAGAGTGAGACAAGAGATCACACACACACGTTTTGGAAAGCAAAAAGTTATAGTTTAGTGTGTTAATCTACTCCGCTAAACGTTATAATTAAGCCATTATAACGTTTAGCGGAGTAGATTAATTGTGACATTTATAGCTCAATACATTAATAAAATAGCATCCAATTATATAAATATTTATCACACAATTATTAGCAAAAATATGCTTACATATTTAAATAGATAAACAATAAGGGTGACAATTACAATAACAATTTTGGATACTTTGTTGATATCAAAATGTGATAGTTGACGTGTATCTCAACAATTGTTAGAGATCAAGAACGAACATAACAAAACATGTTTGCAATACTGATGACAGGATAGTATTACTATTGATTGATGATAGGAATTGACATCAATGCATTCTCGTGGTTAGGAAACTGGTTTTGCCTGTTTGTTAGGTTTCTTGGCATGCACAAGGTAAATTAAAGTGGGGTATAATAGGCGAGATAAACCCTCCTTACTCTCCTATTAACTTACCCTATCTAAGTAGTAAACTACTCAAACCAAGAGTTTGAAGTTGCTTGAAAATTTTATTGTTTCATGGAACATACACACCTGTATTTAATATCAACCGTGAGCAATAAGTATAAACAACTAAGCCTGCATATTGAACATTAATTAATATCAAACTGTCACTGTACTGTCAGTTATTACAGAAATACTCCAAATATGGATTCATAACTATTGATTTCTTCTAGATTAGCCTTGTCCGTTTCCAGTTAAATTCATGACCATTAGTCCCAACTGACGATGCGATGCCTCGTAGACAGCTCGATTTCCAATACAGTGTCCATATTTCTTGACCGACAAGCCAGGATCGCACAGCTTTGGATGGTAGAGATGAAAGATGCCTCGATCAACACTTCTCATAATCTCTAAACTGGAGCATTTAAATCGTCTCAATAAATTGACGTCCTCTCCACCCCACCCCTCAATATTCAAGTCAAATCCACCAACAGAAAAGAAATCCGATCGATACAAACACGTCATTCCATAGCCATACTTCCTCCACATCCCTGTCTCGTGTTTGATGACAAGTTGCTTATAGTCTGGAGGTTTTTGTTTGCTTTCATACACAACATCCGGGTTATAGAGGCTAAATACCACTGGAAAATAAACCCTCTTGCCAGTTTGTGCATGCATTCGACATCGGTCCAAAAATCCGTTGTTAAAAACAATGTCAACATCACAAAAGAACATGAGAGCATTTGCGTCATTGATTTGTTCCACACCATACTGAAGACCACGCCCACGCGAAAATGTTGATTCTAAGCTGAGAAATTTGTAGTAAGCATATCTGTTTTGCTTTTCCATTTTCTTCAATATCATCTCTGCTTCCTTTCTCTGTTTAGTGCCAAAGTATACAACTGTCAGAAAGACGTGCTTGTCTTTCTTGACACACAGGTCTACATACATCTTGACAAACGATTCAAAGCGATCAATACGCCCTTGCAATGTGAGAATAATGTTGATCCATCTGCCCTTGAGATCAATCATGGTTGGATTTCCCATGAGTTTTACTGCAGCAAATGGTCGAACAATTTTTATGTTTCTGAATGCGCTTGCTGTAGGCGTGTCAAAGTACAATTCGTACAGACTGCCTTGTGTTCTATTGATCAGACTTGATCCTTCGAAAAGATCAGCTGATGTTACAACAGGTGCTGAACTGTTTCTTTCCTCATTACTGAGTTTAACAGCCAAAGATATGACTTCACTCTGTTCTCTTTGCAGTTTTTGTCTTGGACTGGATGCAATTCCATCACTCATGTGGTAGAAGTGTTTTGATGTAAATGTTTCCCAATGCACAGCCTCATACTCACTAGCAACATTTGTCTGTGGTGTTGCCAGATGATATAATGTGTTCTAACATAATGTAAATCACATAAATTGGATAGTGTGTGTGTGTGTGTGTGTGTGTGTGTGTGTGTGTGTGTGTGTGTGTGTGTGTGTGTGTGTGTGTGTGTGTGTGTGTGTCCATGTGTGGTGTGATAGCTCAGTTGGTTAGAGAGTTCCTTAAGCAAGAAACTAACACACAATTCCTTCTCTCGACCCAGGAGTATAAATGAGTACCTGGCCATTGACTGGGGTCCTAAGCAGCCATCGGCTGTGACGTGACATCAGCCACTGGAGTCCTGGTGAGACTTCGGGTGCTCACACCACAGTTGGCTTCACAAGTCGGTGCTCCTTCAAGTGTCTGGCGTGGCTCCAGGAGTTTGCTAGCGCAGGCCCAGAGTTCCCTGAGTACAGCACAGGGTCTAGCTTAACAGCTTGGGAGCGTGACCTCTGAGAGGCAGCTCCTGACATTTAGGTGTTTAGGTATTTGTCCATGTCCACATGTATGCATGACAATTGCACGTTGACATACCGCTCCATCTGAGCCTGTCTGTCTCAGTACATCTGAATATCCATGCCCATGTCTCTCTCTCTCTCTCTCTCTCTCTCTCTCTCTCTCTCCCCCCCCCCTCTCTCTCTCTCTCTCTCTCTCTCTCTCTCCTCTCTCTCCCCCCTCTCTCTCTCTCTCCTCTCTCTCTCTCTCCTCTCTCTCTCTCTCTCTCTCTCTCTCCTCTCTCTCTCTCCTCTCTCTCTCTCTCTCCTCTCTCTCTCTCTGCCTGTTTATCTGCCTGCCTGGTTTCTACAAATGGTCTGTAAACATAACTAGCATCAACTTCTATGTATGCATGCTGTTGGTATCAATTCATAAGACCATTCAATGTCAGACATGGAACAAAGAACACCTCAGTATTAATGCACTTCCCCAATGCATAAGCTGTGTCATGCATGTATGTCTGACTCCTTAAAGCGACACTGTCAAGATTTTATCCTCGGATACCTAGCGTCTAAACGCCCCCGCAAACTTCAATTTAGGTAGAAATTTTTCAAGTTCTCCAAAACGAGGAATCGTTGGCAAGTGCGATTTTAGCTGTAGTTATATATTGCGTTATCTGCCACGTTTTGGCAATAGATCGACTTTTGTCGTGCTTTGAGTGCCTGACAGCCGATATCGTCGTACTTGACTAGGTCATTGCGCATGGATTTGATACGTCGTATGAGTTTTGTCAATATAGAGCAACTATAGCGTTTGTTTTCGACTTCGAACGGTTACTTTCTACGGCGAAAACGGGCCCTTTGCAAGCCGCACGATTCCCGGAAGTTGTCACCGATATGACTTCGGTATCTCAGAAGAGAAGCCATGGAGGTGCACGTCAAGGGGCAGGACGTCGCCGCAAGTGCACAACAAGTGTTATGAAGACTATTAAACTGTCGCAAGACATCTATACTAGATGCGAAAAGTCCCATTGTCTGCGTACCGGAATAACCACTGCTCCTTCGTCAGCAGACGTGTCTGATGCACTAATACGCGTTCTATCGTCACGAAACGCCATTACGCTGTCCTAGGAGTCCCGATGTAGGTTTGCGCGCGAAGTGTGACACGCCTAGAGCGCACAAGCATGCGCACTTGTGCGCTCAAATCTTGACAGTGTCGCTTTAAGTTGTTAAAGATGTAGTAATACAGTAATGCTATAACAAATAAATAATAACAGGATTTCAGGCACTCCTGCAAACCATCATGCCTCATGACCTACCAGCTGAGCAATGCCAAGCCCATTTGCTAGCTACAAATCTGTACAAGAAACTGTTCGAGTTTAAGGTGACCTCAAATTACAAGTAATAAATGTAATTTACATAAGGCACTTAGACTACACAATGACGTAGTTATGTACCCTGAAAGAAGAAATTTGTGCGAAAAAAATTCATGCAATTTTGTGCGATCACAAGTCCATCGCACAAAATAAATTCCACATACATTTTTCCCTTGCAAATGATCTTATTGCGCATGGTCTTATTGTCGCACAAATTAATTCTGCATAAGTAGTGATGTTTCTAGAAAAAGCACAATTTTCTCCCACAAAAATTTCTTGTCTCAGGGTATGTCCAACATTCACAGGTTTGGTAATGTACATATCACGCTTAGACTACACCTACACTCAGTGTTTCCGCTGGACGATCGCCAAATAGCCAAATGCTAATAGAAGTTTTTGGCAATAAAATGGCAATGCCTCCTTGCCAATTTGGCTAGCTGTTACAAAGTACTGTGTACATCTTTTGCTGGATCACATCTTGCAAGCACAGTTGCTGCAGCGCACTAACAATGGAAATTAGCACAACACAATAAAGCTCCAAGAACTAAAATGCAGATGTTGCGCATGCTCTGCAATATGTGATATACACCATCTAAATAGGCACTCCTGACTGGTGGCACGTCATGCAATAATGGTATACCAAATACAAAATATCAGATGGTATGTGCATTGTAGGAAAACCTCCAGCTACAATAACAACTAGTTATAATAATAATATATTTTTTACACACCAGATTCTGGTGCAAGTTCCCATAGAGGCCAGCCGACAAACAAACAAACAAACAAACAAATACATCAATAAGCTAACAAACAACACACTACATAAAAGATTTACACGACTTCAGTGTCTTGTAACTGACAGCTAGCAAACAAGTTATTGTAGCTACAATCAGAACTTAACCAATTTGGTACGGAAGCACAATAGAGTTCTTACAAGTTCATTTCCGTCATGAATCAATCCATGTATAAACAACATCTGTAGTCTTCTTATTTTTTGTGAGGCCTCTCCAAACCACTCCAATCTATCATGTATGTACGGTCTCTACCGCATGCCCAGACCGTGCCTAACTCCTTTTCTGAAGACTACGTATACTTTTCAAACTGACCAAGCGCTATCTAGATCCCAAAAATGACTTCCATATGTTAATATGGGCAATAGCTGAACATCGACGGTACTCATCCAGACGTCATCTGACACAACTTCACCTCTAAAATGTGACTTTATTACAAGCAAACAGAGTAAACAAATGTCTATGTTACCTAATAACATCCTGGTGCATTAGTAATTAGTACAAGTGCACATGCAGAACTTGGTCAAAGTATAGTTTTGCACATACAACCTCAATCATGTCAGCACTTTAGACAACTAGCAGCTTTTCTTTTATTTTAGTTCTCAAACAGCTGTTTACCTTGATTGAAAAGAGGAAACTCTGGACATTGTCAACTCTAGCAAGAACGGTGTGTGCTAGCAGTCACACACACACACACACACACACACACACACACACACACACACACACACACACCCACACACTCACACACACACTCACTCACTCACTCACTCACTCACTCACTCACTCACTCACACACACACACACACACACACACACACACACACACACACACACACACACACACCCACTCACACACACCCACACACCCCCCCCCCCACACACACACACACACACACACACACACACACACCACACGCACACACACACTATCTTGACATGAAACTACTGTGTCTACCCTTCCAGAAGTCTTCAAATATGAAAAACTACATCTTTTCGTGAAAGAATAGCCCTAGAAGCTTCAAGTTGACCCTCCAGACCAAAGTTTCATGTCAAGATCAACCCCTTCCCTTGTCATTGTGCAGTTTTTGCTACAAAGTCTAGTCTGTGCGCAAACACTAATGGCCGCGTGTGAACTACGTAGAAGGTCATCACCCCGCCAATTGTAGATCTCAGACTACAAGCCCACACGACACCCGTCACCAACACTCCATACACTTACATTTTAAGCATGATTCAGTTGTCTGCAAGTGCTGGATAGGCCACAAACACCAAGAAATGGTCATAGCATCCTGTGTGGTACATTTATTGGATTAGTTCTAACATTAATTTGATTTTGAAGTTACGGGACACTTGATGACGTTGGGGGTGACACTTAGTGAGCATTTAGTAAAGAGACATGGCAGGAAGTAGACGGGATGATCCCAGACTCTCTCGTGCCTGGAATTGTCATACGGGTCCAGACAAGCCTAGCGCGAGCGAGTCTGAGGACGAGGCCACACACACACACACACACACACACACACGTGCACACACACACACACACGTGCACACACACACACACACGTGCACACACACACACACACACGTGCACACACACACACACACGTGCACACACACACACACACACACGTGCACACACACACACACATGTGCACACACACACACACACACACACACACACACACACACACACACACCTCAACAAGTTTCAGAGACCAGTCTACCGCTGTCCGGTCAACTACAATAAAAGACACTTAGTGACTACATATACCATTAGCCCATTACTTTGTACTAAAATAGAGTAATACACAGTATTCAGATTTGTTTCATTCAAAATGGAATTGACAGCTCTAACACATTAACCAGCAGTCTCAATGGACTGTCAATACCTACAAAGTCCTGATCATGTCTACACACAATTATTCAAGCAAAAGCATTTTTAATTTAATTAATTAAATCTATCAATTATTCAACTAAGAGACATCTCCATATGCCAAATGTTTCTCAAACTGAACAAAATTTGTTTTTGGGTAGGTGAGTTGCAGCCAAAGCAGAAGCAAAACAAAAATGGTTGAGCCAAGAGGTTTGGTTCTAACACTTAAAAAATGTGATAGCCCATGTGATGTGCTTCCAGATGCATTACAGTAACCTAAATATTCTATTCCATTTAAGATGATTATCTATGTAGTCACATGTGGTAGAGAGATCAGTTAGCTCATCTGTGTGTACAAGTACTTTTCACACACTCAAGTATCTCCTCTCCCTCTCTCCTCTCTCTCTCTCCTCTCCCCCTCTCTCCTCTCCCCTCTCTCTCTCCCCTCCTCCACCCTCTCTCTCTCCCCCTCTCTCTCTCTCTCTCTCTCACACACACACCCATGCTTAAAAAATATTTGGCAAATGGATAAGGAGATGCAATTAGACGATCAGCACCCAACCAGATGGCTGGGTTCCTGTGCACTACGCAGGAGCTATAGGCCATGCTAAGCAATCTTCTAGAGCCTGGCCAGGTACTCGCAGAAGTCCCTACTGCAACGCCAACTGTGGTGTGGCACCCAAAGTCCTACCAGGACCCAAGTAGCTGATTAACTTTGTTGCAGCCACACACACACACACACACACACACACACACACACACACACACACACACACACACACACGCATGCACGCACGCACACACACACACACACACACACACACACACACACACACACACACACATGCACGCAGGCATGCACACACACACACACACACACACACACACACACACACACACACACACACACACACACTACCAACCTTGTCAACACTGTGTGCCTGCTCATTTTTCACATAATCCAACAGTCGCTGAGCCAAAGGATCACTGTCACACGCAGCAAGCCCGTCTAGTCCACCGTCGTCTTGACAGTAACTTGTATCCTTACTCAATCTCTTTACCTCTGCAGTTTTGTCTCTAATGTTCTCATAAAGCTTTAATAAATTCCTTTTTAATTCTTCTATCTCCTTCTTGTGCCTTTCCTTCTGCGCTTCAAGAAGGCGTGTAACATTGGCTGTTTGAGCTGCACAAAAATGTAAAGGTCTTGAAGTTGACTTAACTAGCATTGACTGAAGTTTCACTGATTCATTAGAACGGATTGACAGATTGAGAAAAACTTTGCTAAAACTGATAATGAGGATTATGACAGCTGCAATAGCCACTACAACGACGAAGATATACAATTTCTTCATCTGGAGAAAAACAAGGAAATTCTAGTAAATCATCACATCTATCACAAAACATTCAGAAATGCTGTGACTGAAACGATCATGAACAAAGTGTAAAAATGTCTACAATAAAGTGAAAACACCAAGCAAACAACCAAACACAGAATTTAACAAGACGGACAAGCTAATAAAAGACAGACAAACAGACAGACAGACCGACCAACAGACAGACAGACCAACAGACAGACAGACCAACACAGACAGACAGACAGGCAGACAGACAGACAGACAGACAGACAGACAGACAGACAAACAGACAGACAAAGACAGATAGACAGAGACAGACAGGTAGGAAGATAGACAGACAGACAGACAGATTTCATTCCTTTTGTGATTGAGCAATTTGGTCAGTGGGGCCAAGAGGCGAAAAATATCGCAACCAGCTCTGATCAATAGCAACATAGAAAACTGAGTGCAGATAAGATGAGTTCAAAAATGTACTGATAGATTTGATTCTCAATTGTGATGAAGCAATGCAATATGCCAGAGTGTTACTGCAGCAAGAGCGGCAGAAGCTCCTTTGGATTGGGGGGGGAGGAGATTTGTAACAGACTGCTGCCATTTGATTTTAACTGAATATGGTACGTTGGTTTGTCAATGATTAATCTGTGACAGAAGTAGCGAGAGCAGCATGCACACAAATGATCACGACAATGAATGTCAAGTGAGGAAACTGCAACACCATGCAATATTATTCTACTTGCAATACTAATTCTACATTGTACCCAACGCGGAAGAAGCTGACCACGTGAACTTTGCATGTGCATACAATGAGTCATGAACGACAACAACGTTGGTACAGTAGATTCTGTCTAAAATACAATGCAATTATGTAGCGTCCAATATTGGAGAGGTGATTGGCCCCTCTGACTGCCAGTTCTGCTGTCCCTGAGCAGATCATTCAAAGATGAGCAGTTAAAGACTCCAGTATAGTGGTAACTCAGTTGGTGCCATTAGTAACTTTGTTGCTTATTGTCAACTGTTTTTGTCTCTTAGTCGTAGTTTATTAGTACGGACTTCTTGGGTCTAATTTGTCTCAGAACTTTCTGATTTTAGGGTATTGTAGACTGCAATAATGTCTTGTATAAGAAATATAAGTATTGACAAACAGACAGACAAACAGACAGACAACATACAAGGAAAGTGAAGAGAATGAACAATATACACAATTATTAATGTGCTTTACTGTACAGCCCTATATACGGCTGGTTTCTGTAGAGTTTTAGTTTGGTAGAGATTTTGTGCGATTGGGACAGAGACGGACAGACAGACATATAATTTATTCTCATACAGATTCTACTTGTACATATGCTAGGATTTTCTAAATACAAATCAGTCCTTGCATACAACAAAGTCGTTAACTAATGGACTTGACAATGAATGTCACAATCAAATAATCTAAATCACCATGATTAGGTAACAGTTTGAAGTTTTCTAAGGATAACTTTGCCATTGCATCTTTGCAGAATTGTGGAAAATCTTTTCTCCAATACGACATGAACATGGAAGCATCAAAATTGGCTTCTGGATTTGCTGACTGTTGCGACAAATGCTGCAAAAATACTCTGCCTTTGTCCCCCACCTCCCAAAATGTTACAGACAGACAGACAGACAGACAGACAGACAGACAGACACAGACAGACAGACAGACAAACACAGACAGAGAAGAGAGCACATACAAATAGAAATATAGCAAACAGCAATTACCAGGTGGCATTGTAACCCCACTGGTAATGGAGCATTTAGGAGCTTGGGGGATCGATGGGTGGAAACTCCTGTGCAAATTATCAAAGAAGCCATTGGACAAAGTGGGACGATCGAACGCTGTGGAGTTTATCAACTTCTGGCCCAAACGCTTTCTGTTCAGATCCAGAAGTGTAATGCTAGAATCATCTCTAAAAAGCTATCTTCACCGTCTAAAGACAACAGATCACTGTAGCTTTTAAGTGTAGTCTTCATTTTGTTTTACGCGAGTTTCAATTTTAGTTTAGTTTAGTTGATGAACACTACTACAGTCATAGTTGGACAGTACATAGTACCCTGCATTGCAAAATAAATCATAGATAAAGTTCAAATATGTGATAAACAGACGGAGACAGACAGACAGACAGACAGACAGACAGACAGACAGACAGACAGACAGACAGACACAGACAGACGGACAGACGACAAACAGGCACAGACAGGCAAACAAGAATGCAGGCAGACAGGCAGCTGACAGAGAGAGACAAATACACAAACACAGTGCATCGACAAAAGGACTGATACACAACCCAACTGACCACATAATATTAGTCTACGAAGTTTAGCAGTCACGCACTGCTGCACGAAATCTAGACGCGTGTACCTTGAACACTGCGATACGTAGACGAAAATACACTGGCTACATCACGTGATCTCGATCATTGCAACAGTGTTGTCAAGTTTCAATCATGAACGCTTAGACTCAGTCCCACAAAGCCAGATCAAACAATGAAACGACGTCTGCAACAGACGCATGCGCAGTAACCACGCCTTCATCCAGTAGAATGAATAGTGTATTTATCTAATACAATTAGTTGTATTTTTGCATTTTACTAATATATATTTTCTGAGAATCACTCTATAGCTTTGTGGGTCTAGACCTCTTTGCGGCCTCGATACCTGCCTGCCTAGGCCTGTACGTCTGTCTAGCTGCCTGTCTGTCTGTCTGTACTGTAGTAAAGAATTTATAAAAATAAAACAATTTCTTTTTGGTCTGTCCAATGCCTGTAGGTTATTTCATTAATTAACTAAATGGAAAATCTATATACAACATTTCCTTCACTAAATACTGTAGTTGAAATAGGTGATTGTAATCTGGTGAATGCTACTCTGAATATCACTGTTATTAATGCTCTCGTCAAATTAATTTGGTCAGTAGTATATGTGACAGCTTGTTCATAATGATTTGAGGGTCTACCCTTATCTTCCTACAGCTTACTGGACTGACATGGTCTATTTTCTATACAATTGCAACTTGAATCAACAGCTCAATAAAGCAATCTGTCAGCCTTTCAGTCTGGGGTGTTACAATAGCAGCAAACATGACAACCACCAAAGGATTGGTTTCAAAAGATGGATAAGTCGTACATCTCCAGTATCTACTACGGCAGCTAACAATACAATGACACATCACTTCCAAGAACAAAGTAAAGGTTCTATTTAATGTTCTATACACTTCACAGCCACTGGTCAAAAATACAAATTCTCTATTGGCCCAACGATGGAAGCAGACAATTCTCTGTAGGACATGTCAGTATGCGCAATAAATAACGAAATTACACATAACTCAATCCCGAATAAAAAGGCAAATCGAACATGACATATACCTGTACTCTGTTCACTACCGAGTCCCGGATTGTTCGTGACTCTTGAATGCCAGAAGTCCTAGTTGGCTATGAGATGCCTCACTTAGAGCCTTGCTTCCGACACACATCTTATACTGTTCTTTTGACAATCCGGGGTCGCAGAATTTTGAATGATACAAATGAAAGATGCCTCTGTCCACAGCTCGAATGGTCTGAATGTTTGATCTGATGTACTTTCTATACAATTTGACATCTTCACCTCCCCATCCTTCTATGCTGGTGTCAAATCCATGAACACCTAAGAAATCATCCCTATACTGGCATGTCATCCCAAACCCGAAGTCTCTCCAGAACCCTGTGTCTCGTCGCATGACCAACTGAGCGCGCTCGGAAGGAATCTTCTTGTCCGCGTACACAATAGCTGGATTATACAGACTAAAGACGACTGGATAATACACCTTTTTACCAGGACGAGAATTGAGTCTGCATCTGTCTAAAAATCCAGTGTCAAATGCAATATCAACATCACAGAAAAACATCAGGACGTTTCCCTGTTCCCAATGTTTGGCCCCGTGGAGAAGACCACGCCCACGAGAAAAACTCCCCTCATGTCTGAGAAACTTATAATTCCTATAGTGATTTGCCTTGGCCGTCGTCTCGACAATACTCTGAGCCTCAGCAAGTCCCTCCTCACCAAAATAAACAACTGTTAAAAAAACTCGTCCGTCCTGCTTCAGACACATTTCCATGAACATGTCCATAAACGCTCGAAACTTCTCGATCCTACCCTGCAATGGCATGATAAGATTGATCCACTCATGACTGTAATCGATAATCTCCGAATTTGACAGTCGATGAATAGGAGCAAACGGTCTGAACAACTCGAGATGCTTGTAGACCTGCTTCTGTTTAGACCGAAAAAATAACTCATAAGCTGTGCCCTGCATGCGATCTAGACGACTGTAGCCTTCGACGAGGTCATCACTTGTTACAGGAGACGCTAAGTGGTTGCTCTCATCATTCAGGAGCTTTACAGCCAGTGATAATACCTCCTGGTGTTCACGTTTCCGGTCACCTATGGGGCGTTCCTCTGGTCGTTTAGCCAGTCCATCCTCCAGGTGATATACGCGATCTTTCGTGAAACTCTCCCACGGTATCACCTCGTACTCATTCTTGATCTGTGTCGGCGGTTGAGCGTTGCGTATCATCTCCTCCTGCGTCACAATCATGTCGCGAGCGCTTCTCTCCGACTTGTCCTGCGACGCCTTCCGATTGGTCGCCGCTTGCGACTTTGTCCCGACGACGACCGACTTATCTGCCGCTGATTGGTCTGACTTGCTACAGTCAGACTGCAGTCGAGTGATGAGCGCGAGTTTGGAGTTGAGCTGCTCGTGAAGCTCACGTGTCTGCACCTTCAAGCGTTCGATGTTTTTCTTGTGCTCTTCTTCGCGCGTTTTCAGCAGCTCCATTAGATAGTCGGCTCTCTCGACACAGTCCGCTGAGTCTTCATCCGATGACGATCGTTCGGAGAGTGTTCTCCGTTGGGCACGCCCACTTCTCTTCTGAAACGATCTCACGCCGACGTGGACGCAAACGACGACCAACAAAGTTGCAGTGGCTATCTTCGCTACTGCCGAAACGGATATCTTCATGTTGAGAGCGGATTCTTTCGGGAAGGTGAAGAACTCGACGCCATGGAATTGTGATTTTTAAGAGTAGAGATTGATATCAAGCTGGGAAGTCACATGATGTTGATTGGGTGTCGGCCACACCTGCTCGCCTAGTAGCTTGTAGAATACGTGTCACTGTGTAAAGGTGAACATGTAAATCACGGTATACAGTACCCGTAAGGAGACGGTAATTATTAGCAGATTCTTTGATCTCTATAGTATGTGCTATGTATGAGGACGTGTCTAACTGTGTGTAATGCCTTATTCAGGAAGCAATCTGTCTTCTAGTGAGCCGCTAAATGTTAAAGTTAGCTAACGAAAACCGCAGTATGGAGAAACTAGGAGAGAAATTGAAAACAAAAGATCTACCCCATTGGTCTTTTCTGCAACTGGATAGATCGATGGCAGAAGATTAGGCTACATATTTTACAATAGTCCAACTGAATCCGTAATAAAGAGCCCTGTATACAGCTGCATTGTTCTGCCGCAGCGTTGTCAGATGACCCGGAGTCCATACCACGTTCAGGTGAAACACGGAGTTGTAATTGCATGAGCCCTAGAGAAAAAAAATCATGTATAGACATTCTCTCAATTCTTCTGACTCGATCTTCATAACGCCATCCTGATGGCCCTAGCTGGGCCAACTAGATCGAGCTAGCCTCTGGCAAATTGAACTGCGTTGAAAAAATGGGTGTTGGAGAGTGATATTGGAGCAGAATTTGTTGGTCGTGAAACTCTATTTCTCCAGATTTCTAGGTGCTTTCTTTTCTGAACTGTCGATCTCTTCCCAAGTCTAAAGACAATACCCACGCTACTCAAAACTCTAGCCGTCCTGGAAAGCTTAGGACAAAGAACTAAAGACAGATCGAGGTGCATATATTGCCCTTCCTTGTTGATCATCTTTAATTAAAAGCCAGGCTGTACAGTACTTCTTGCCTTATTCAATTCTATTTATTTCTTGCCACCTTCAATCCAAAAATTTGTCGGACTCTTTCAAACCCTACTTTAGTAATTTTCTTGATCCTTCCCTCTGGAATTGAGGTGGCTGCAAGAGCATCCTAGGAATCAGAGGGAATTATTTTGTCTGTCTGTCTGTCTGTCTGTCTGTGTATTTGTTTGTCCAGCTGTCTATCATTCAATGCCATGCAAGTCCATCACTGCTTTAAAAATATGTATGAGAAGGACTGGTAACTGGTTCATCTTTTTAATTAAAATGTCTGAATATTTAAGGTAGAATATACATAAAAATAAAACCTTTGTGTCTGTCTGTCTGTCAGTATGTTTGTCTACTGTACATCGGTGACAAAATTATTTCTTTTCTTGGACTACCAATCGACTTATCACTGATTTCAACATTAAAGATACAACCAAGTCATCTTGGAAAAAATGTGCCTGCTCTGTCAACGTCTTTCAAGTCGCTTCAAGTACGTCGATTTATATTGCAGGTAGCTTTTGTTTAATTGCATGATAATGATGGTGTTTGTAACCTTGCCGTCACCACAGAATGCTTCTTCTGGCACGAATGAAATTCAAGGTGTTTTTCCTGATACCAGTGATCAATAACCTGTACATGAAACATAGGAGAAGAAAATCAAATAGACATTAATTAAACAAATTCTATATATGAGAAAACATTCCAAACCCTTTGTTTTAGCTCAAACATGAGTTTAACTAAAGGACATGCACGCAAATCAAGACCAGTAGCATTGCGCATGCACAAACATTAAAGTAAGTGTAACCACAATATAAATTTTCAGTTGACTATATTGAAATATAGAGATGATGAATATAATAAATATCATTTTGCATTTTAGAATACAACTATGCATCATTTCAAAACAAAACAGCAACGTTTCAACTAGACTACATCAATGTATAAATCAGACTGTTAATTAAACACCATCATGCTAATACTGCACAACAACAAGATCAAGCCATCTTGAACTGCGACCGAGATAGGTATACTATCACATCTATTGCTCACACCGTGATAGTTCCAATCCTTTCGAGCAGCTACCATACTCACTAGTCTGACGTATCTGTTCAAGAAGAGTGAGCATTTGCATTGTCTGCGTATCTTTTTCTTCACCTTCCGTTCCATACATGTTAGTCCCTACAATCAGTATTCTCTCAACCAAGCCCCATGCCAAGCTAATAGCAGGAAAGGCATCTTTCAAAATCATATGTAAAACTTGCACCAAATGCCTTATGTCGTCTGCAAATGATGCAGCAGAATTACGTACTTGAGCATAGACCAACAGTGCTGCTGCTGGGTCTAATAATTTAGCAGTAAATTGAGATGTTATGCAGATATTATGAGCGTGTACTAAGCCGTGAACAATACCCAATTGGCGATGAAAGTAATCAACAGCGGACACGATTCCCAATGACAAGTTCACTCGCTCCCGCACTGACACTTCATCACCAACAGTCACCAGCAAATTTAAAAGTGATGTTTCCACCTTTTCAATCAGCAATACAGGACCAAGTGATGATATGATCACCTCATACGTTTTGACAACATTAGGATGACTGCAAACTGAAGAATACTGAGCGTGAAGATTCAAAGAAACAGCTCGTGGAGTCACCAAACAGAAGTCAACGCATCCTACAAACACAGCAAAGTTATAAAAATGTAAATATTAAGATTTGGTGAGTGATGCTCACTGAGATCATCAGACAATGCCGACCCCTCGAAATGATTCCAATTCAATGAAATCGTATCTTCATGCATTCGCTTGACATGAAGTATCAAGTTTGAGCGATGACCAAACTGCTTCCCACACTCACTGCAACAGAACAGTTTATCTCCCGTGTGAATCCTCATGTGCGCCCACAAGCTGCCACTCTGTGTGAATTTCTTCCCGCAAACCTTGCAGCCAAATGGCTTTTCTCCAGTGTGAGTCCTCAGATGATAAGTAATGCCAGACACAGTACGAAACGCCTTTCCACAAAAATTACAACCAAAAGGCCTTTCATCTGTGTGTATCCTGATGTGAGTTGTTAGCGAACTGCCATCGAAAAATCCCTTTCCACAATGTTTGCAGACATATGGCCTCTCTCTTGTGTGTATCCTCGTGTGTACATCACAGTTAGATTTTGTAGTGAATTTCTTTCCGCACCATCGACATCTGTATGGTCTCTCTCCTGTGTGTATCCTCATGTGGACGGTCACCTGCTGACTTTGAGAGAACGCCTTGCCGCATTCGCTGCAACTGTACGGTTTTTCTTCCGTGTGTGTCCTCATGTGCACGGTCAGGTATTGAGAAAACGAGAACTCTTTCATACACACACAACACGTCCACACCTTCAGTTTGTTGACGATGTTCATTACTATAGAAGCCAATAAGAGTTCGTCTCACAAAATCGATGCTTGAGAGTTTCAAGGTAAAGAAAAATGTGAAGTACAGCACACACAGAGTTGAAACAACTGAAGGCTTTAGATATCTAAGCGCCGTTTAACGTACGCTAACGCGCTGTGGTACAAAAAAGGGCGTGACTAGCGATGTCTTTGTGGCTGGTCTTCATTTGTTTGTCTTTTCTAAACGAAATTTTTGATCATAACTTTTTGACATGCAGTATAGAATTTCTTCCATCAAACTTGAAATAACTCTTATGAATTACTAACTAACAGATGTCTATAATGTTTAGCTACATACTTACCGTCTTGTAAAACTATTAGATAATCAAACTTTTTTTATTCTTTCTCAAAATTGTATAGAAATATGTGTATCGATCATCACAGTATGAAGCGTACACTAGCTAGAATTAAATAATTAAGATATCTACGGGCGTCTTGGCCTCAGACTCTGAGCATTTGTAAAAGTGACTGTATTCTCATCACACCAAAATGTGCTTCTAGCACTACCTGTACCTGAAAATTAGTATCGTTCTTCTCCGTCTTAGTGAGTACGTCTAGAGGAACAGCTGCAGGATCTTGTTCAACCATTGTTGCAATCAACCTTTCTAGGCTAGGATCATGAGCAATTGATCGAGAGCCCTAGTAGATGGTGCGAATGTTTCTGGCTGTCTTGGTCTCCTTGCATTTTTTGTCTGTACTGTACAATTACTAGAGAGGCTAGAGTGTCCAGGCTCCAGCTAGGGGGAGGCGGCAGGGTAAACACTCTAGTTAATTAAAATTTAGTGTGCAGTGGTCAGCGGGTATTACCTATGCCTGTACATATAGTAGCACCTTCGTAGATTTTTAGAATCTAGTGTGCAGTGGTCAGCGGGTATTACCTATGCCTTTACATAAAGTAGCACCTTCGTAGATTTTACAATAATTGTGATGATCCTGGAGGTGTCTAGCAACAAAACGGAAATGACGTTGATCTAGGTACAGAAAACGCGGGAACATTGAACTTGCAACTTGCGTAGGTTTTACACTAGAAGTAGTGTAGCATCTTCTATTGTTCTGTATATGCAACCGCTATACGAAGCATGTTACTTCTACACTAGGCTGCCTTGCCTGACGAGGTTTCAACAGCTGTTGTGTAGACATTTCCCGTGTGTGTTAAACCCCCCGTATAAAACGACGGAAATGGCGGTGTCAACATCTTCCGGTTCTCGGCCTCGGAAACGTAGACCGTACAGGCTATGGATGGTGGATGAAAGTGTAGCGATACCAAGACAAACGGTGCATTCTTGGAAGAAAAGGAACGTTTCACGAGATAACCAGATCAGCTCCGCAACCGGCTCCGAAATGCGCAATGATTTGGCGACAGATCAGCAAGTAAAATTAGCATGAGGGTCGTTTCCGTTCGTTCTGTAGTGATCACTGACTACTTGTTAAGACATGCTGCGTTATAGACTATTAGTAAACGTAGAGTGGTCCGTTCGTGAAGAGCTATCTAAACCTAAGATGAAATACCTATTTAGCTAATATTGGCGGGAAATTTATTTTGGTGGATTGGTGGTCACGCTGATGAGGACACAAGATAGTACTCTTGCGTAGCAGTCAAACCTAACACTTTCACTTTCACCTGTCAATTGGAAACTTTCCGTGATGGCGACTTGACACATGGGTGGGGAGTGGGATAAATATCCAACAAGGCTGTTCAACCGCTAGAATAAAATCCGCCTTTATAGTAAGTCTAGTCAATATTGGTGTATGTAAAGGATTCACAGAATATTTTACAAGACAATGACATCTCACTGCACTGTACTGCATGCGGAGAGTCTATGGTGGTGCTGTCATCTATTACTTCACAGGGGCGACACACACTCCTTTGGATTGGGGGGGGGGGTGAAAAAATGCCGATCATAACAGACTGCAACCATTTTGATTTTAACTGAATATGGTTGGTTTATTCAGTGAGGTAGCCAGGCAAGTTTCCGTGTTGCCCAGCCTTTTCTTGGGCATTGCCCTTTCCATATCATGAAAAACGCATTCTCGTTATTAAAAGGTATTATAGAGGAAAGGCCAAAGACTGTGTTGAGATGTTCTTACGTTGTTGCATGACCTATTAGTATGCTCAATCAGGTCGTCCATTCCTGGGCATCAAAGAACTACAAATTATGCCTCGGGCTGGTAGGAACCCCTTTTTTGAAACCCTGGCTATGCCACTGTACATGTTGTCATTGATGTAACTTAATTAATCTGTGACAGAAGTAGCCAGAGCAGCATGCACACAAATGATCACCACAACGTGTATCAAGTGAGTCAACTGCAACACCATCCAATATTACATGTATTTCTACTTGCAAGCAACAGAGCTTGTGTAATATTTTCTTCGATCATCATTTGCTGAAGTGAAGTCCCATTACTAAAATACATAGCATCCAGTATTGAAGGGGTAATGCCTCCCAATCCCCATATTGGAGGGGTAGCCGCCCCTCCTGACCCCGGTTCCGCTGCCCCTCCTTCTCACTGTTGAGAAGCAGTTATGCAAACTGTTGAGACTTTGTGTGTGTCATGCATTGCATGTAGACAAAGGTATGTATGCATTAGTGCAGGTTCTCTGTTGGAACTTCGTAGGACATCCATCTACATACCATGCAAAATATGATATACCACCATGATACCTGGGACACCATATCATGAAAACGTTTAATATATATAGCGTAATGTGACATTGTATAGAACATGCACAAGCATCAGCAGATTTTAATGATCCTATGTGCGTTGTTTCAATATTGTGACATGCTTTTGGTTGCCATTACATTAGTTGACGACCTGTTCGCAAAGAATTGTAGATAAAAAATGTTTTTAAAAAGTATTTGACATAGTAGTAGTTTGTATGTAAAAGTATTTGACATACAAACTACTATACACAAATGTCTTCAAAATAGGTTATTGAATTGACTTCAAGTAAGGATGAGAGCTCCAATTATGACTTGGCAAACTCTGATAGTGCTGAAGCAAACTACGCTTCTACAGATGTTCTGTGTATATCTCAGTCTGATTTTGACAGCAAATATCAGGAGGCTAATGTGCTTTCTTCAAAACAATTTGAGGAAACGGGAAAAAACGGTGAAATTGAATCAGTAACATTGGAGACAATGAACATGAAGCTGAAGAAGCAGAACCAGATGACATCCAGTATGACAGTGACGGTGAACACGAGAAACTCATAAGTGTGGATGCTGTGATTGTAGATTCGGACGAATGTGGGGATGATGGTAATGTTTCCAACTTGGATCAAGACCTGTACTCAGGCTCATGTATCACAACTGAAGAGAGTTTGTTGTTATTATCAAGCTTGGTAAACCGACACAATTTATTTAAGAGGGCATTGTCGGATTTACTAAAAGTCATTTCAGTGCATCTGCCCGAGCAGCCTAAAGCTCTTCAGTCTTTATATATGTTTCAGAAGTTTCGGAAGGATTATCAAATGGGAGGATGGTCAGGGAGTGAGAAAGGGAACGGAAGAGGGAGGCCCTCAGAAAGAGGCAGGGGTAAATAGATATCAATTATCTCTTTGAAACAAAGGATTTCTCTGCAAGCAAAAAGTATGTACCCTGTAGCAGTAGTAACTCTATGTTGTAAACTCGAATTGCAAATAAAATTGCATACCGTGCGTTGCATGCACATTAGAGCAGCTCGTTAAGTTTCTTGATGTTTTGATTTGCTGTTCCAGTTTTGAGTTGAACTTAGAAAATTTATGGATGCACACACAATGATGTATTTGCTACAGAAGGGATTGGTACAGTATATACATACAAAAACATACCAGTACATAGACATTTATGTTCTATAAATGATGTTTATGAATTACTAAACGAATCGTTTGTCTACCATTGTTGATTAGAAACTGCTTGTTAACTAGAGACCCTGGCATGGAAAACGTCAGTTGTTCATTCAGCAGCTATTAAAGACTCCAAAATCATTAATAATCAGACAATGGCTTTCCTCTGACCAATAACAAATGCCATCGGGCTACCGTGGTAACCCAGGCTGGATGCATCAATTTTGGCATTTTCTTCTGTTCCTTCTACATTTGTTTTGTGTACTACCATTAATATATACCTTAAGACTTAACAATGTTGTGTCATCATTTATGTTCAGTTTATAGATTTAGACATTTATTATTTAATTAATTTCTGTACACACAAAATACTACATCAGATTACGTCTCATGCACTGATTATATACATGGACATTTACGTTCTACGTGTTAGCTTTAGTTCGTTGCTCCGTCTGGTTCGGATGGCTGATTTGATTGGATCTCGTCTTTTCGATCACGCCCCTGTCGTCTTCGCCACACTTTAATGCCAACATGCGTACCAACATGCAACACGACGACGGCAGCAGCTACCTTGACGACAACAGAAACAGAAATCTTCATAACGAACCAACAGAAGCAATAGCAGTAAATCACGTGACTTACAAGCTTCCGTACAATGTATTTGCCCGGATGTATTGCTTTTGTTTATTAAGCCAATCAGACGCAGAGGCGGGGACATTTAAACCGACTATCACTCATCGCTTCGCTGCGTCCGCAGCGATGAGTTGGGCTCGCGACGAATGGAAGGATGGCCTTCCGACGAGGGCGCTGCAAAAGATAGAGGCCATGGAGAGTGAGCTGGAGCGCAGCAAGCGCGACAAACAGCAAAGACAGTGTCAAATCGACAGTCTGCAGGCCATGCTCGAGAAGCAGAAGCAGATAGCGGAGAAGGAGAAGGCCTTGTCGGTGTCTAGTCGTCGAGAGAATCAGACGCTGGCGGAGAACTGCGAGAATCTCGAGCGCGCGAAGCGCAAAACGATGCAAGAGTTGAATCAGAAGGACGCGCGCTACGCCACCGTTGAGGATCAGCTGAAACGCGCCAAGGCGTCGTTGGATGCTGAAACTCACCAGAAGTCGCAGATCAAGGTAAGGTTTGCCGCCAAAATAGTTTTGATTATTTTTCGATTTTTCGACCCGCTGTTTGCCATGTTGTGTGGTGTAATGAACGTTTGTATGGATTTATCTTTTGTGGAGGCGATCAGGTGCGCATTTAGCGTTTCAGAGTTATAAAGTTTAGTATTTGCATATTTTGTCACGTGACTTTGGTATGCCATCATCAGCATCTTTTGTTGTAGTGTTTCTTTTTATCTCACGTTTTTATACAGTGCAATGAAAAATGCACATGCTCAAATATGTCACATGATCATTACTTTTTATTTGAATTGTTCAGTCCAGGTTTCATGTCCAAATATCCAAGCATCAAAAAATTAGTTGATCTGGCTTGAGAGTGTATATGTAACGGTAAGAATTAGATGAAGCATTGTAATGTTTATACCCGGATCAAGCTGTCATGGTTCTGTGTCTAAGCCTCTTACTCAGTCAAGTGTTTCTGTTACAATGTGTATTTGCTTATCTGATTCCCACATACCATAAAATGATGATCCTTTTTGTAATACAATCACATCCTTCCAATAATTTCTCACCTTCTAATAAACACTGCTGTTTTAGTGTTAGCTCAGTATGTGTACACCTGTACCATATGTGTTTTGGAGTCATTATGTTGTTTGACATTTAAAAATATATCCTATATTTTCCAATAATTTCCTGTGTTCTAATTGTATTGCACCGACAAGGGTATTTGGACGATACAATAAAACGTGTACTTGCAACCACCTCAGTAGTGCGATCACCTGGCTAAAGCGACTATTATTCTGCACACGGATTGTTTGTAATACAAAATAACTTTGCTAGTGCGACTAGTGGCTAAAGGATGGTTCATAATATTGACGCTGATGCTCAGCTACCCGTCAACATCAAAGACACTGCCTTGACGCAGGCGGAATTCTTTGATGTTGACGCTGACTGGAATAGGATTCATTTCTATTCCAGCGTCAGCGTCAATATTATGAACCAGGCTTAATGCGATCAACGACCACTGTCATAGTGACCAAGCGGAGGTCTCAACCTTTGTAAGGCGACTGGATGCAACTTTTTTACACAACTACACTTGAGGCGAACATAGTATGTCAGCCATTATACAGGATATTTAGTGTCTAGAGGCTCGAGGCCAGCTGTACTAAACTTTTGTACGCCAATATGATGTAAGTCTCATACGTCATATCTCTGGCTTTGCATTTGACCACAAAGAGATCTAGACGAAGAGACTGAAGCTCAGCAAACGACTTCAAGTCAGTGCTCAAAATTACTGCCGGTCATCGGTCAATGGCCGATCATATTTGGATAATGACCGGTGATAGTTGCTAATTACCGGTCAAGGTGACCGGTCAACTTTTGTAGGTCATGAATTAGTGATGAGAAGAGCTATCCCAGCTCTATGAAGAGCCAATTAAGTGTATAGCTAGTCTACATAGCTATGTGATATTATATGTTAGCTATGTACATCATTTAGCACCATCTATTTAGTCTCTGTTCATGTGTTGGCCTCTGAATTTGTACTCTACAATCTATAGCACCGCCCAACTTTTACCTTATTTGTCAGGCCTCAATCATGTCTGCATGAGAGGGACAGCCCTGCATGTTTATCTAAGTCTTGTGAGAGGACCGTTTAGCTATTGTTGTGTTACTATGAAATGCCATAACATCTCTCGTGAATTATGATACAATCAGTTAAGTGGTCATGCTGTGTAAATATTTGCTATGGTACATGGAACATGAGTACGTAATGACGTTAATTATGGTATACTAACATCTGTTGAAACTTCCGCGTTGCTTTTTGCCTTTCAATTCATTGTTAGAGCGTTATGTCTCTGGACCCAGTTGCGCAGTTTCTTTACCCAAATGATGCTCCGGTGACCCATAAGCCTGTGTGTGTGGGAGCTGATGGCAATTGCTTTTTTCGGGCTGTTGCAATGTCCTTGACAGGAAAGGAAGAAAATCACAAGCAACTCCCTCAGCAAGTTGCAGAACAGCTCTGCAACAAGCCACAGGCAATTGCAGCTGCTTTGATTGAAAAATCTTCGTCTTGTCCAGGTGTGAATCCTTCTTCACTCATTGCCACGTTTCTTTCTGATGAGAGTTACAGCGTGTTCAAAGCCGCAAAGGAAGTGGGAAAGGGCACTGAGGACAGTCTAGCTTTAGCTGTGGTGAAGGAGGGCAATGAGACAAAGAAATTTGGAAGTTGGTGTGGGATGGTGCAAGTCTATGGTGCAGCTGCAGCAATTGGTTGTTCCATCAACATGCACTACCCTGAGGTTAACCAACGTATCCGCCCCTTTATGAATACCATTGTACAACCTTTGGAATCTGCAACAAGTCAAAATAATGATATTCATATCATGTGGTCTAGCACAACTCAGCCAGCAACTCTTAAGGGAAATGTTCAACTCAATCACTTTGTGCCTTTGCTACCCAGATCAGCCACTAATCTCAGTTACCATGCCGAAAGTGACATTCCTGCCTCTGATTGCTGTGATGAGTCTGACTCTGACAAACTTGAATCTACCTTTGGCTTCAGTGATGATGAGAATGCCAGTGAATTTGTTGTAATGAAAACCCTTAGAAAATCAAGAAAGTCAAAGAGAATTGAACCAAAGTCATGGTCATTGTCTGGATTCCAACCTAAGAGCCCAAGGGTTTGTGCAATACCTTCGAACATGGATATTACAGTAGAAACTATGCATGAAGATTCTGGCATACCTGTTGACTCACACCACACTGCAGCCCAAGAAAGTCAAAATGGTGACAAGCCGGCATATGGCAATGCTTCTCGCACAACTCAACGTGCTATGGCTGCCACTGCTACTAAGCCAAAGGGTTCTGAAAGCAAGTCTTCCGAGATCAAGCAAACTCTTGATTCCTGGTTATTAAGTAACAAGAACAAACATGTACAGAAAGACCAAAGGGAGATTACAAATAGTCATCCGATTACAACCATTCCAGAGCTTGCAAAAACACCAGTACGTCAAATGTGTCATCAACCACATGCAGACGTCATATATCAAAAGAAACATTTATGGGGTGGAAAAGAAGCCATGAAGCTGATTATCAAACTATGTCATGGCTTAAATGTGAAGTGATGAAAGATAATCCTTCAATGGTTGATATTTTGTGGTGTGAGGTGTGTCGAACATACCAATCTAAGGTATGTGGCACTAAGCATTTCTCCAGAACGTGGATTGATGGGTCAAGAAATCACAGAACCAACAATGTCATTGATCATGCTGGGAGTGCTCAGCATCAAGCTGCAATGTCCTACAAGCGAAAAGAAACAGCAAGAGAGAGGAGAGAGCCAGTGACGGATTACAGTGAGATTGCCAGAAGTTTTAAGATGAAGCCGGAGACCAAAGCAAGGATGATGAAGAAATTTGAAATATGTTATTTTCTGGCAAAAGAAAACTTTCCATTCGTAAAATATCTATCTATCTGTGCTCTTGAAAAACGACATGGTGTTGAGCTGGGAGAGGCATATTCAACTGATGTAGCAGCTAGTCACTTTGTGCATTATATTGCTGAAAGTCAGCGACAGCATTTCAAACAAACAGTGGCAGCACCTTTCTTCAGCATCTTGATGGATAGTTCAGCTGACAAAGGAAAAGTGGAGAATGAGTTGTTTGCAATCATCTATTCTGAGAGTGATCACACCTCTGAAAAGCTAATAACTCGAAGTCGATACTTTAAAGTACTGGAACCGTCTAAGGCTGATTCTGCTGGACTCTTCGATTGCCTACAAGAAGCTCTGAAAGATATGGGTATAAGAGATTTGATGAATCCAGAAAATGTGCTGCAAGTCAAAAATTTGCCAATTCTTGTTGGTGTGGGAACTGATGGTGCTGCTGTAAACATCTCAGAGATACGTGGACTAAAAGCAAAAGTTCAGAATGTTCTGCCATGGATTTTCTGGATGTGGTGTTTTGCCCATCGACTAGAACTGGCAAGCAGAGATGCTCTCTTCAATCCAGTATTTAAAGAAATAGATGAAATGCTTCTTAGGATCTATTATCTTTACAACAAGTCTCCCAAGAAATGTAGGGAACTGAGGGCTATTGTGAACGATTTGAAAGAAGTATACAATTTTCCAAGGGGTGGCAACCTACCAGTGAGAGCATCAGGAAGCAGATGGATTGTTCATAAGCGAAGAGCACTCCACAGAGTTCTCGATAGGTATGGGGCTTACATGAACCACCTAGCAAGCCTCTGTGAAGATGCTAGTCTTAGAAGCCCTGATCGGCAGCGTCTAAAATGTTATTTGACAAAGTGGACTCATGCAAAAATAATTCTGTCCTGTGCCCATTACATAGATATTTTAGATCCCGCCGCTAGTCTGAGCTTGTCTTTACAGGAAGATGATCTTGATATCATTAAGGCAATTCAATCAGTACTCAAAAGTCACCGAGCCATGGAACAGTTGAAAGAAACTCCCTTAACCAATTGGTTTGCAAGCAGACGTGTCATGGACAATCTAATAGAAAGTGCAGGTGGCAAAATGACGTATCAAGGAATTGAATTACATCACTTCAATGATGTTGTTGTGAACAGCTGCAGACAGCAAGCTTTAAGTGATCTGAGAAGATTGGATGATGAATTGAAGGAAAGACTTTCATGGTCAGACACAAACTTATGAGGGCTATTATGGTTTTCTTGGACACACAAGCCTGGTACTCACACAAAACCGATGAGTCTTTCTCTCATCAGCTTACAGAGGCTGTTTCAATGCTAGTTGAGAATTTCCGAGCTCCTCTCGAGGCCAAGGCTACTGATCTAGCAGCAATTCAGGAAGAAGCCAAGGAGATGCTTGACTATGCACATCAATATCTTCGAGTGGACAGAGATGGGTATCAACATGTTTGGTACCGAGTGGCGTTTGGACCTGACTGCACGCAATTTAGGAATTTAGTTGCTATTGCACAGCTCCTTTTCAGCTTACCGTTTAGTACTGCAAAAGTAGAACGCCTTTTCTCCAGCTTAAAACTTATTAAAACTGATCGTAGAACAAGTCTTAGTCAGGAGACGTTATCTGATCTGCTAGAGGTCAGTGTTGAGGGAACTGAACTTGAAAATTTTGATGCTGTACAGTTATGGTGGTCAGACTGTTCAAGAACTCGTCATGAAAGTCATCCCAAAAAAATAAAAATTGAATGCAGCAGCGAGACCATTCATCAACAAGAAGACACTTCAGCGATCAATGAGGCAACTGAAACAATATGTGAGGCAGAGCAGTCGGTATCTCTGGATGATTGGGACTCTTGGTCACAGTACCACAACTTGCATCGTCACACTACCACAACTTGCATCGTCACATGCACTAGCACAACTTGCATGATGTCAGAATAGCATCTCAGATCTGTAGTAACTAGTTATGTTCGAACAAATATGCTTATAGTGTGGTGTTAGAGTAAATTGCTTAATTTGATGTAAAACTGTAACATTATAAAGGAAAGCAGTTCACAGTTTGCTATGTTTTGTTAGTTACTGCAATTTTAGGTGCTTTCATGTTGTAAACTAATGCCTACTTCCTTAGTAATATGTGTATTCAACTGACTCTTGTTTCTTGGTTTATGATTGCTAATTAAATTAGAGATTACTAATTTTTGATTACTAACTGCTTTTGATTACTAATTAAATTAGACGACCGGTAAAAAAATTTGAATGACCGGCTAACTTCTGGCATTACTGGCCATACGGCCGACTAACTTTGAAAACTAATTTTGAGCACTGTCAAGTTATCAAGTTCTCAGAAGAGGGGAGATCTGCCTAGGCTCAAATTAAGCGTCCAGTTGGTCATCTCCCCCACAGAGGAGAAATACCGGTGGAGACATTCTCGACTCAACAAACTGCCGACTTTATCCTCCAATCGGAGTGCTGTTCAATGTTTGTGCTTCCTCAATAGAGATACACGTCACTATTGGCTTTTTGCTAATGTTATTTCGCTCTGACATAAGTACCTGCAGTCTCAACACTTGCCATTCAAGTCTACAAACAACAGGTTGACTCTTTCCAGCACTTCTCGTTGTCTGTCTCTCGTTCTAAGAGCGCTAGACTCAAAACTTACCACAGAGGCCAACTAAACGTCGACTGCAATGTATGCAAATCATAGCTGTGCATGTCGCCCTGCGTTGAGTGAAATACCACTCTTTGTAGATGGTCTACTCGTTCAATGCATACAACATACGACACCCTGAGCGACTAGAAGTTTTTTGCATGCGCTGCCTATTCTTTGAAGTAAGAAAAGAAAGACAAAGGAGAAGACGACATGCGGGTGTAGCTCACATGCTAACAAAAAGTGATATCAGACGGTAAACGCAATTGACTACTCAGTTAGAAATGCATTAGTAGAGAGCCAATAGCGACGGGCACCGCTTTCAACAATTATCATGAATGCACGTGCACGCACAACACTAATCAAATGTGTAAAATCCTGATTGGAGGATAGAGAGTCGGCGGCGGTTTTCTTTAAGTGGCGAATGTCTCCTGCTGGTCTTTCTCCTCATTGGGGGAGATGACTGGCGGGACACTTGAGCCTAAGATCTGCCAGACAGATCGCAATGGACTTTGAGGTTGGTAAAACCCAGATTCAGAACATCATCAAACGAAAAGCCAATGTCGTAGACTCATTTAGTGGCACTCCATCCGATCGAAAGAGAAAGCTTAGGGAAACTGGCATTGAGGAGATAAATGAGCTAACGTACACATTGACACTGGTGTAAAATAGCAAGGTCTAAATACATTGATCCCGCGGATGTGCTGAGAGAGGCGGTGGATCTTGTTGCAACATCCGGGAGGTCAATCTTTTTATTAAGACCACCTGTCCAACGTGACCACGTTTTGTGGAACCGTGCGTGGTCGTATTGGACAGGTTTTACTGTAGTTGAAACCACCCATACCGATATGTGTTGAAATTATATTTTGTAGATGATCATTGATGTTCATGCTTTGCAGCACGCGAATCTTGTGTACTCGGCCACCTCGAAATGCTCTCAAATGGGGATTTCTGTTTCTTCGGCTGCATGCATGCAACTCACGTGTAGTATATGTAGCCAGACCATCTTTGCCTACATCCTTCCGGCAAATCTACATTTTAATACCAGTCCACTCTATGGATCATTTGAAATAATACAAGTGTGGGCGAAGTCCTGGCATGTATTAGAAGAAATACTGTACTGGTATCTAATACTGAAACTGTACTGTTTTGCAGATATGTCAGTCGTCTAATGCAAGTTATATACCGTACTGATGCGATTAATACCCCACCCCATGGTTGGCTAGCATCAAAGGTAAATTAGGGGATCGGACTTTATTCAAATCTGACAAGGCATCCCGCACACACTTCCTGTCAATGCTAAATTGGTTGGCAGTTTTTGACACCACTGAGCCATTGCCTTGATGCCATTCAACAACGCTGATCTTGTATTCAACAGTGAAGCTGCGATATCTCTTGGGCATAGCTTAGAACACGTTGCCAAATTTGTAGGCAATTAAAGAAGCTAGTCTATATAGATAGTGCCAATTAGCACCAATTAAAGAACAAAAAGGTGTGAAAATCTTAGGACCTGGACCAAAGGTGGGATGGGACTTTACTCGAGGCCTGGGGTATTACTCGCGTCAGTATGGTATAATGTAGTGACTTTCCTTGTAGCATGCTGTTCATGAAATAAACGTAACTTCCAAGAAACCTAGGTGTGTAGAGCTCACAACAAATCAGCAAGTGAAGATTCTTCAACAGCTCGCGATGTAGAATCCTGTCCTGCTATTATACAAACATGTGGAGTCAGGATGATGCTTCAAGTATTCGTTCTTTTTACACATCCAACCCTCTTCCACCTCAGGTGTCCACAGGGAGTCAGATAAGCAAAGATGTGTTAGTTGTAAGAATTTGTCGTGTAGGTTTATGTCGGTAGTAATTGATATCTATTGGTTGAGTTGAGGCACCAGCCTGTCCAGGTTTAGATGCGCTTCTCTCACACAGCTTTTTGTTTTGTAGCATCTTTTTTCATCTGATCCAGTGAATGTTCTGTTCATGAGTTAATTTATGTGATTGATTTTGAAGTCGATAATTTGTCTTTTTGTTTCATTTTATTATTTCTTCTTTTGTTATGGTTACAGACCGAGATGGAGCGACAATCGGCCAGGCTGTTGTCAACTGAAAAGTCACTCCGAGATGTCCAATTACATTGCCAGAAACTCAATTCTGTTGAACAGAAATACAATGAACTTTATGTATTTTAGCATTTGTTTTTGGATATCATCATTTACTAATTGTTTGAAATGTGCTATTGTAGAGTCAGCATCAGCAGCTTGTTTCTTCCAGTCAGAAAAGTGAGAATCAGCTTCAAATAAAGCTGGACGTGCAGTTGAAAGAGAAGAAAACGATTGAGCGACAGGTCGATGAGTCGAACCAGAAGTTAGAGAAAGTGATGCAGTCCAATTGTGCTCTGGAGACAAGCGTGAAAGAGCTGAAAATGAAGGCAAAATATTTTCGATGACTTTTTTATGTCTGATATTTTAACAATAACAGGGCTCGAAAAATTGGTTGTCAAGTTGTCATTTGATGAGTCAAATTTTACAACTGACAACTAACGTTGTGGGCTAGGTCGTCAAATGACGACTAGAGCAGACAATGCTAGTTTGTAATGGCTTTCTTGGTATGCAGGCGGATAGCTGTACTATACTGAAATATGCGCCGCTTTGACTCTCGCATTGGGACATTTGTCGTATAATGACATGTACGCGTAGTAAATTATACACTAGCAGCGTACGTTGACAAATTGCTCATATCCTGGATAAGGAAACGGAGAGTGCAAGAGCCATCTCAGGATTCCGACAGAGTAAAGGCATGAAGTTTGTGACCAGGGAGCACGTGAGGAATAGAGGCAATGGTAAATCCTGTATGTCGAAATAGGTGTAGATACAATTATAGTAGCAAGAAACGGACAACTTCTGCAATGTGAAATCCCGCCTTGTTTTGACAAAGAGAGGTGGTATGCATTTAATCACTAATCCAATTAGCTATCACTATTGTCTTCCCTGCCTCCACGAATTCGAAGATGTCTTAGCTCTGTATAAATGTAACACGTCGTATCCATTGGCTCGGCGGTAATATGTGGGATACTCTAAGTTACATGCCATTGTGAAGTACGGAATACTGCACTGTATGCTTGCACTGCACTGATTTTTAGAAGACCGTACAAAATGGCGGTATACCACTAAACATCATGATTGATATCAACATGACATCATAGACTAAAAATTTTGACAACCTAAAGTTTTGGAAACTCGTCAAATGACGACAACTTTTGGTTGGACCGATTTTTCAAGTCCTGAATAACTACAAATTGCTCACTATGCATGAAGGGCATGATTGTGATCATTGTTAGCTTCCAGTGGTGGATCTAGAGGAATTTTAGTGGTTATTACGGAAACCTCCATTTGCTGATTCTTTACCTATGCTACACTAAAGTTCAATACTTTACACTAAAGAAGAGGTTTCAGTAGACACTAAAACGTCAAGAAAACTTTAAACTTTCTCTACTAAAAATACAACTTGTTGCTCTGTAATCTGGTGTCGTGGCTTGGGTTTGGCCTGACACCCTCGCTCCCTGAATATTCAAAATCTTGTATCCACCTCTGGCCTCAGCTTCTTTTTGGCCATTTGGTATCTTGAAAGCTCTGGTGTCCTCAAGATATTTTATAATATTTTGCCATGTAATAATCAACAAGTGCTAAAAGTGTAGGTTACCAGGATTATAAGTTGATATGTATGGGGCATTTTGAAGTCACTATGATGTTTTTTGTACAACTATAACTTTGGCAAGTTGAAGAGTCAGTTATGGATTGAATCATTGATGAAAGTGGAGAGACTTTTGCTTGAAACACAATGAACTATTTATGCAAAAGGGTGTGGTTGAATGCTTTTTGACATGGATTCTCCATTATTTTTGTAGGATGTAACACATTTATTCATTGGTACCATTTATATTACATCAAAACTTTGTAGGTTATGAAGTTCAAGAGATGCATCTTTCTAATACAATGTTTTATGCATAGGGTACGTTTGATTGGGCTCTTCCAGCCTCTTCCAGAAGAGTCTGGAAGACACGCTCCTCTTCCAACCTCTACCAGCTCCTGCTGAAGACACCCCTCTCTTCCAACCTCTACCAGCTCAGCAGGAGCTGCTAGAGGTTGGAAGAGGGGCATGCTCTTCTAACAAGCAGCAGAGTCAGTAGAGTTGGCTCTTTCGACTATAGCGGCAGAACTGTAGAAGTTGGAAGAGGGGTGTACACAGAGCCTCTTCTGGAAGAGGCTGAAAGAGCCCAATCGAATGCGCCCATGATGCACAGTGATGTCTATTCTCTGAATGGAAAATGCTCGGTACTTAATTGTGTGATACCGTACTGCTTTTCCGTTTCAGATTTTATCTTTTGATGGCGAGAGGAAGGAGTTTGCGAAGATGGAAGAAACGATCAAGGCACAGTTTGCGCTAAAGGAGAGAACAATTAACGATCTGCAGAGGCAACAAGGTGAAGCCAACAGTTTGTTGGACAAGAAGAATCACGAACAAAGCGTATTGATGACCGACAAAGACAACTTAGCAAATGTAAATGGTAAGACAAGAAACAGAAATACACAGCATCGTACATAACACTGGTTACAAAATGCATGGACTTATTTTCGTTTTTAAAAATTAAAGGGGAACTTCAAGTCTTGCACCAAAATTAACCATCTCTCAGATGAAAGCTGTCATGACACAACCCTTTGCAACCATTTACTGCAGACTCTTATTGTAACAGCCAAAGGAGACACTTCTTAGATTAGTTGACCAGTGTTCTAGCCAGGTTTTCAGCAAAGCGGAGCTTCCAAAAGGGGGCGTGGTCTTTTGTGAGGGGTGTCATTTTGACGTGGTTATGGTTTGTCAAAAATGTAGCCCTGGTGAGTTTTTGTGACTACCTCTGCTTATTAATAATCAACCTAGTCAGAATAACTTGTCTGTTTTTAAGATGATTTTTGGGGAAAGAGAATTAGCTGTTTGCATTTAATATTTTGTAAGGGACAAGTATGTTTATATAGAAATGCCACATCCTCATTCAATTATGATGCTTCCCATGTAGTCATCATGCTTTGTAATAAGATCTGTTAGAGCACACAACACGGAAACAAGAGCACAGCAAATAGCACAGTAAATAGCACACCTGCTGAGTTCTTAATTAGCACTCTCTGTAATAGGTCAAAGTGAACAATGAGTAGTGTAAACTTGTGTTTCCTATCCTTGTATTAGTGAACACAGCCACTAATTCCAACTGGAATGTTTGTTCACATGGTGTGGCAGTCAATTTCAAAGCATGGCGGGCATCTCATTTTGAGAAGTAAAGTGTGGTGGCCCGACACCCCTTAGTTTGCCTGTCTAGAATCCATACATCATGTCTTGATGTGTTTTGGGTACATCAGGAGCATTTGGTACAGTTAAACCTAAAGTATACTTGCTAACGAGGACAGAGAGTAACTCTTCTTGCTACAAACTGCATGGGAATCTTCTGAACAACTCATCACCCATTCTCTGCTTCTGTGACTGGCTGGACTGTAACCTTCTTGCAGGAAGACACTAGGCCTTGTATTTCTCTCAGCAAGTTTTAGTATTTGGTGCAAGTTCCCCTTTAATGTAGAAAATTCAACTTCTGAGCTAAAACTAGGAAATTTGATTGTTAGTGTAGTTGAACCATTGTACGTCAAAACAGGATAGGTATCAGACTGTGGCATATTCTCTCATTGTGCTTTTGACAATATTTGTTGACAGCCAATGAGAACGTAGTCAGCAGTGTTGAGTATGGGTTTATTGTCATCAAATAGCACCTTACTCACAGTGTGTTTACGTATTGTTTGACGTGAACTAGAGTGACCCAGGGTACTCCCCAGGATACAATACTTGAATAGTGGTCCATCCGGTTGTAAGGGGAGGGACTGGCTAGGACGGTTAGAATGAGAACAACAGGATCTTTCCGCTTTGGGTGTGCTTTCTTTTGTCAAAAGGCTTACCAGCTTGGTCAAAGGTGACATTCTTACAGAGAACTGGATCGAAATCAAGATGTGACGAGCTCTGGAATTCTACAGCGTTTCCATCAGAATTAGTCAATGTCACCTGACTACTATAGAAATGAACACTTAGCTCACCACAGTATTCACTGTTTATCTGGTGAAATGGCAACACGACAACATCAAAGCAACTGTACCAGACTTTTTCTCGTCGGGATGTCGAAAAGGGTGAGGGACTGGCTACATGAGACTAATGTCAGACAGTGAAGAACTATTTGTTGCTTACTGACAACTCTGATGGCGTTGATGGATGTAACTAAATTTTGCCACTAGTGGTGCTTTATTCGACTAATTGCACATCATGTGTGCAAACTGGAGTAAACAAAGTGTTTAGTAGGAATGCCATGCCAACATGCTAGTGCTAATTCTGCATATTCTATTTGTTGGCCAATTCAAGTTGGCATCTACAGACCTGTAACTATGTGATGAGCTTTCGGTTGTATGAATTTCACTTTTCTAGGTTCTACACTCACATGTTCAGTACATTTGCGTTTTTGCCGGCTTTTCTGTTTTTCAATTAGTCTCAAGAACGTGTAGAATGGGAGAAGAAATTTGAAAACTGACCTGCTTGTTTTAATTACATGACTCGTACTTTTATGAGTGGTAGGGCCCGTCCGTAATTTTCCTAGTTATAATAATGAGACAGCTGTTGTTATTACAATGCCAATTGAAACCACTTACAACCTGTGCCTCAGCTATAACTATAAGTGCAAGCCAAGCATACTACAACTGCTCAGTTGACTGTAATGTTTGTACAGACAGTGAAGAAGGAGCAGAACGATCAGAAATGCTACCTGCTGACACCCGTGTGTTGATTGCTCTGTTTCGATGAGACCATTTAGCGATCATGCTTAATTGGCTGCATCTGCATTGGAACCACTTAGCTAATCAAATGGGATGGTCACGGTGACTAAGAAATGTTTGATATGCATTGAACTAGATATTAAAGGAGAACTCTCACCAAATACTAAAACTTGTTGAAAGAGAGATACAAGGCCTGGTATCTTCCTGCAGCAAACCTACGGTCCAGACAGCCACAGAAGCAGAGAATTGGCAATGAGTTGTTCAGACGATTCCCCGTATGTACACAAAGTCTTACTCTCTCAAAGTAACTACGTTAGGTTTAACCATACCAAGTGCTCCTAACGCACCCAAAATTCAGCAAGACGTGATCTATTAACTAATCTAAGAAGGGTCTCCTTCTGAGGTTGTATTGCTACAGTCGATACTTGCGTGATAACTTTGGGGTCCTAGTGTGCTTCAGTCAATAAATCACAACTTGACACCATATGTCTCACAATCCTTACCTTGAAATGTGCACAGATATCGGTTTTCCTTGCTAACCAACAATCAAAGGTATGCTCATGCCACATACGGGTACTAAACACGCCCATGCAGGTAATTTCAATGCTTTATTTCTTCGTTACGGTAAACTTCTGCAGTAAACGGTTGCATGTTGTTGTGTCACGAAGTGACAGCTTTCATCTGAGAGATAGTTGATTTTGGTGAGAGTTCCTCTTTAATATAGATGTGTAGTTGAAAAGTTGTAGTAGAGATCTTCACTATATTTATTAAAAAAAATTCCTTGCTTGTCAGTCATCAAGATGGGAATATGTCAAGTCATATTATTCTTAGGGACGGATTTTGCAGTGGGTGTGTGGGTCAACAGCAAATCGTCCTGAATCCGAATTTATAAAAAAATAATACAAAATTACAGATGGCTCCTTAACCACGCTTAACAATTACTTTCTCAAAATTTGCCATGTCAAGAGGATGTCTGGCTTCATGCTTTTGCAAAATTTGCACAGGCTTGCTTGCTATGCATGCTCATGTAGACTTACCTTAAGACAAAGAATGTTGTACTTAAGTGAGACTCATCACTTTTTTGCATATAGAGAAGCTGGCCTTAGAGGTTGAGGAGATGAAGAGAGAAATTGAGAATTTTGCGCAGACAAAACATGAAATGGAGGAGATGACTGTTGCTTTGCAAAAGGACGTAGCCAGCAAACGTCAAGAAGCACTTGCAATGATTGAAAGGGTAACTGTTTACGCTGTGTTTTGTGAGACTCTGAGACTAACTTGTATTGGAGTTTGTTGTACATTAATTAAGTTGTTGACTGCAAGTGGGTGTTAGGAAGAAAGACGGTTGACTGAAACACGAATGATGAGAGGCAGGCAGACATGAGGTCTGACAGAGTGACAAATGGAGTGACAGAGACGTGTGAACAGACGACAAGTACACAAGCAAGTAGACGTGGACACACTGACACACACACCTAGAACCTAGAATTCCGTCAATACCCACACTGGGCTTCAGCATCGCAGAAGAAGTTTCTGCCAGGAAGTGTGGTCATTTGCTTGCGACAGGTCAATATTCAGTGATTCCAGGTCTTGTTGTATGGTATCAACCCATCTGTTCTTTGGACCATGCTGAGGACGTTTCATATGACTTGCTTCTCAGCAAAACCTTTTGTGGACAAGAGACGTTCATCTGTTCTAAGTGACCAAGCCACTGTAATCTTTGGTGTTGAATTTGACGTTCAATTGGTTCTTCCTTTGGAAGATTTCAAGTTGATGGTATAAGAATCTTGTTTAGTCTAGATAGATCTAATACGGTGCATCTGAAAAGTGGTCAGTCTTGGAATATCTACTTGGGTGATTGCCCGAGTCTCACAACCACATAATATAACTGCCATCACTAGTGATCTAAAGACTCGCAGTTTTGTGTTCTTGCTAAATCCTCGGTTTGTGAAAACTCTACATTTCCAAGAAAAAATGTTCTGCTAGCTTTTTCTGAAAACGTTCAACAACCTCTGTGACAATCCTCAGACTTAGTCACAATGCTATCCAGATAGCAAAATTCAGAAACATTCTCCAGAACACTATCAAGATGTTTGCTTCTTCAACACCAATGCTCAAGATTCTAGTTTTTTCAGTGTAGATCCTCATACCCCATTTCATACAAACATTATGGGAAGCATTCACCAGCTGTTGCAACTCAATATTTGATGTACCTATTAGAGCCAAATCATCAGCATACATGGGAGCTTAATTTGATCTTATGTGTCCCTTCATGTTTTACTCGATAGTTCACGAATAGGCCACCATCTGCTCTGTAAGAAATTTCAATGCCACCACCCTTAACCTTGTCCAGAGTCTCACGCATAATTCTGTCCATAAAGGTATTGAACAAGATTGGAGACAACGCACACCCTTGATGGACACCTGTTTTTACTTCAAACTTTGATGAAATTTCTCCTATTTTGTACAACACTACCTGTACCATCGTGCAGGTCAACCATCAATCTAACCGCTTCATCTTCTATACCAGAATATTTTAGAATGTTAGTGAGAGCGTGTCTTGGTACAGAGTCAAATGATTTTGAGAGGTCAACAAAACAAATATGTAAGTTGGATCTGTCCTCTTACAGCCTTCTCAATGACTTGTTGCAGAACCCATATCTGATCAATTGTTCCTTTTGAGGTCAAAAACCGCATTGCTCTTCCAAAAGCGAAGGTTCTATCACTGGTCTTAGCCGACCTAACAAAACACTGGCAAAGACTTTCCCAAGAATACTGAGAATGGTATCCCACAATAGTTATAACATACCAGACGGTCCTTTTTTGAATAATGGAATCAGAACCGAATCTTTTCATTCTTGAGGAACTTTATACCAGTCTTCCATAATAATCTCAATTAGTCAGTCAGCAAGTTCAGGTGGTTCAGCTTTGAGAAACTTTGCTGCTATTCTGTCCTGACCAGTTGCCTTACCATTCTTCAACTGTTTCTTTCTAATGGCCTCAATAATTTCTTCATCATTGAGTGGAGTGCCAGGAACCAAACAAGGAGAAACATCAGTGTCCAAGGTGAAACATCAGTGTCCAAGGTGACTGGACGTGTCACATTCAACACTGTCTGAAAGTGACATTGCCAACGAGCTAATTGATCTTCAATTGTCAATAGTTTGTGACCATGTTAATCTAAGATCACATCAGGGGGCTGCACCGACACTTATCAAACTTCCTGAGTTTCCTAAAGAACTCGCCATGCTTGTGTTGTTTACAATCACTTTCTATGTTTCTCATTTAGCCACTTCTGCTTGTCTTTTCTTACAGCATTCTTACTATTCTTTGCAATTCAGTATATTTAGCACGTGATTCTTGTTTATCCTGACAACACATCCAATGGATGTGAGCAATGCGCTTCTTATCAATCAAATCCAAAGTTAGCTCAATAATCCAATTGTTCTTTGCTCTTCTTGGTGCTACAAGATGTTCTCTTGCTGAATCCGTAACTGAGAAATTCAGACCATCTGTCTTCGACAGTGTCACTAGATTTTTGTAAGAATTTGGCAACTATACTAGCCCTGTACTCACCTAAGACTTTTGGGTCTCCCTGGACATCCCTCCTTATACTATTTGCTTGTTTGGTAACCTTTGACTTTTGCAGTCTCAATGCCAGCTTGCTGACAACTAACTTGTGGATCACTTTCAAAATCAGGGCCTCTTTTACTCTGCAGTCATAAACCATAGACCTCACGCACACACACACACACACACACACACACACACACACACACACACACACACACACACACACACACACACACACAGATACAAACTGCCATTAGACATTCATGCCCCTCCAGCCACATGGCTGGGTTCCTGTGCACTACGCAGGAGCTATTGGCCGTGCTAAACAAACTCCTGAAGCCTGGGCAGGTACTCGCAGGAGCACTGACTTCAGTGCCAGCTGTGTGTATGAGGTCTATGGACTCCGGAGTCGAGAGAATTGTGTTTGAGTTTTTTTGCCCAAGGAAATTATGCCATAGCTTGCCATCACTGTGACTTGAACTTGCAACCCTATATTGTCCCGGATGTACTCACTCCATAAGACAACTCTAGCCAACTGATCTACACACACACACACACACACACACACACACACACAAACACACATGGCACACACTATACCGTACTCACCCGAGTATAGCCCAGGGCTCAAGTAAGCTCCCATCCTGGTCAAAAATTTTACACCTTTAATTTTTAAATTAGTGCTAATTGGTGCTTTCTACAGTCACTGTCTCCTAGATTTGTGCTGCCTATAGGAATGTTAATACCATTATTCTTCATTTTTCTAAGCAGCAGTCCTGAAGAGAAGTTGTTCATTCGGTGTTGAACACAAGAGTAACGCTGTTGAATGGCATTGTTGCAATGGCTTGATGGTGTCAAAAACTACCAACGAAGTTAGCATTGACAGGTGGTGTCATCAGGGATTAAGTTAAGGGAACCCCAACGGAAATACGTCCTGATCTCAAAATGTAGGCTTTATCGTGAATTTTTGTGCTGTGCTACTTTCAGGCAAACAGTCGCTTTGGTAGCAGAGAAAATACGTGTTATGTACGGAGCATGCACCAAGCTGACACGTCATTGGCGCTAAGTTCCGCCTACACCAAACAAATTGCCTCCGTAACTCAGTTATCTTGCCCAGTAAACTACAAGCAAACTAAACGGGAATGGTAACTACAGAGATCTTGTGTTTTAAGGCCTTAGAAGAGCTTTTTGTAACAAAAGTAGGATGCTAAAGACCGTTTTCTCCCAGCAGACGTGACCCTTAGCCTCGGACTTCCAGACCAGAGAGCACGCGAACTCTAGTCTGGACCAATTCGATACTAAAATGATTTCGGAAATAGCCTTCTAAGCCAATCAGCTTCTACAACCCAAATCTCGGTTGTAAATTCTGATTGGCTTAGCAATAATTGGTCATGCTAAGTGCAAGCACGCGTCATACACATGTCTAAAACGCATTCCGTGTGACATACTATATGTCTAATCATGGCCACAAGTGCCAGCAGCATTGCGAACGAGAGTGTTCTTACCACAGCTTTCACCAAGGCGTCTGCAACACTGGGAATTGCGTCACTGCATCCTGAACAGCGAACGACGGTGGAGTACCTTTTAAATGGACGAGATGTATTCGCTACATTTCCGACTGGTTTTGGAAAGTCTGCTATCTTCCAAGTTCTCCCTATAGTGACACATGAGCTGCATACAGCCAGAGTAAGTCTTTTCGCTAAAGATCCAATTTTCCTTGTTCCTTCTCCGCTGAAATCTCTCATGGGAGATCAGGTAACCGGCCTCCTATCTAAAGGGTTATCAGCTGCTATTATAGGAGCAATCTCTGAACACGATTCTTGTATCAAGCAAGGCTGCTATTCTTTCGTGTATGGTAGTCATGAGGCTTACGTTGACAGGTCCTGCACAGCAGCGTCAGTAGACCATCACCTTTGACAACTGGTCGAGCAGTTACACTAGCTAGCGTTCTAGCCAACGTCCCTGCCACAGAATCAAAGAGTCGTCGTGTTCAGCCATACTCCAAGATATTGCCGCAAACACGGCAGACCTCTCTTCTTCGTTCGTGAGATCCCATTGCACTAATGATATGTTTGTGTAATGCAAGCCCGTTATCTTTCCATCTCATTGACCTAGGTAAAATGACCCTAGGCTATTAGACTACCTTTTTGATAAGTACTTCTGAAATCATTTTAGTATCGACTTGGTCCAGACTAGAGTTCACACGCTTCGCGCACTCTCTGGTCTGGAAGTTCGAGGCTACTTGATGCTCTCCTCAAACAGAAGATGAAGCTAGTGCAATAAAACTCAACGGTAATTAGCGTCTGCCTTCGCTCTATTGATCAACGATGAGAAACACGCACAAGGTTCAAGTACACTGTATGTCAAGGAAGCATAGCCGTTCTCTTTGAGAAACCTGCTTAGACGGACACACCCCTTCTTGTTCTATAGTGCTACGTCCACTTCAAATTTAGGTAGCAGTCTGGTGTGCTCAGCTTTGGCAATCAGCATGGCTTCTAGATGTCTCACGAGCTGCAAAATAGAGGATTGCTTATCCGGGAATGATGAAGGTGCGGTATATTACTATTGTCACTACACACTGTGCAGTGTGAAACAACTTACGTACCATAGTACTAGCTACACTGTCTACATCATTGCGCTCGAGTAAAAGCCTAAGTCTCAATCAAAGCCATTCTGCACCTATAACACGTTGCCCAGCCGCTGTTTGAAAGGGGTGTGTCCTCTTATTCAGATCTCTCCAAGAGAACCTCATATTTGAACCCTCTGAATGTCTCTCCTCGTAGATTAATAGAACGAAGGCTAGCGCTAATTACCGTTGAGTTTTATTGCGCTAGCCTCATTCTCTGTGAGAGGAGAGGGTCAAGTCTGCTGGGAGAAAACGGCGTCTAGCATCCTACTTTCATTACAGAGAGCTCTTCTCTAAGGCCTTAAAACACAAGATCCCTCTATAGTTACCATTCCCGTTTAGTTTTGTGTAGTTTACTGGCAAGATAACTAAGCTACGCAGGGAATTCATTTGGTGTAAGCGGAACTTAGCGCCAATGACGTATCAGCCTGGCGCATGCTCCCTACACAACCTGCTTTTTCTCCACTACCAAAGCAACTGTTAGTCTGAATGTTGCGCAGCAGGAAGTTTTATGATAAAGCCTACATTTTGAGATCAGGTTGTATTTCCGTTGGAGTTCCCCTTTAATTGATGATTCACATTGCCAATTAACACCTCTAGGTGTCAGATTATTGAGTACTGTAAATCAACAAAATTTTGTAAGCGGAAAACTTTCGTAAGTGTCCAAATTCTCCATTTCGTAAGCAGCCAACTTTCGTAAGCATTGATGAACATAGCCACTTTTCTGTGCAGAACATTAACAGAAAATCAAAACCACAGCACCACGCGTAAGTATCTGCTAAGCGCCTATGCATGTGTATGCCCCTCACCAGGTGTCCATGTGTATACATGTCAAACCACACCACCAAGCGTAAATATCTGTTATTGCTTAGGCATGTGTTCTGGCTGGCAAGTCTGGCACGTGATGATAATTAGTACTATGCAAGTGTCACTAAAAACTGAGAGCGACAAACATTAGTAAGCATTTAACTTTAGTAAGTCTGAGATTGCTTACGAAATTTTGTTGATTTACAGTAGTGTCCATCCCATACTTTTCCTTTGATGCTTGCCAACCAAGGGATGGGGTAATACTCAGACGAGTAGGGTAAGCTAATAATATTTAAATTTTGTTTGGCATTCTTTACAGTAAATAACCTTTGTTTTCAAGTAAGCATATACTAGGTCTAGTATCTTCTATTCTCAGTTCTTAGACTGCTTGCATTTGAGAAAAATTAGATTGTGAACTCAGATGCATGACTTGGCAACTCATAATTCAACCAATTAAAGGTGATTTCAATTAGGGTGCGTTTCTTTCACCTCCACCAACGGAACTGGTTGAGGTGGTAGAATTCTGGAACGTTTCTTTTATCTCCACCAGATTAGGCGGTAGAGGTCTACCGGCTCCACCAGCGAAATGTGGGTTGAGCTGGTAGAGTTTGGTGGAGGTAGGCTATTGCTTATGCCGGTATAGAAAGAAATGGCGGAAAGCAGGCGGCAGTACGATTTGAGCATCAAAACATCCGTTTCTTCAACCATAGCAACAGCAAGACCGACTCCAAACAATAGTAGGAAATCGTGTTCTTCGTGGGCATAATTCATTGAACTAACAGCTGAGTGCGGCTGCTTGTCTCTACTCATGTGTTTCTTTTACTGTCTTCCACCGCGATTACTTCCGCTCAACCAGAGTACCTCTACCCCTTCAACCAGTTGAGCTGGTGGAGGTAAAAGAAATGTGCCCTTAATGTTTGTTCAACAGATTGACAGGCAGACAGGCAGACAAATTGGATGGATAACCATATAACAGATAGAATGGCAAGTAAATGATCAAGGAGTCAGACAAAAAAATGGGCAGACACATAGATAGATAGATTATATGCAACCTTGTGGGCAGATTGTTTGTTGAGTCGTTGCGTTGTGTTCTAGGTCGAATGTCTTGAGATGCAGTTGCTTGACGTGAAACAAGAGAATGAGTCACTGAAGGAGAAGACTGAAGAGAGCGTGAGAGCACTTCAAGAGAGCACTGATAGATGCAATTTGTTGATGTCATCAGTATCTCGTGTACCTCAGGAGGAAAACAATGATGGTAATGGAATAATTGGCATGTGTAGTAGTAATGCAGTGTTCAGTGTGGAAAATAGGGAATTATTTTGGCTCGGACAGACTGAACCTTGTCGGACATTCTTGTATGGTGTTACATGTCTAATTAAGAGCCTCCTCTACTGCAGCCATTTTGCATGTAATTTTTGTTAACCAACGTTCAAGGAAAAATGGTATTAAGACATCTGAGGTTTTCTCTGGATAAAGCATGCTAGGAGGCACCTACAAGTTCATGAAATTAACAGTTACACTATTGGAAAAGTCATCACATGCTAGGAGACAAGGTTTACACTATCATATATGCGTCTGGATGGATGTTTTGTCCAAACACGTTCCAACACTGGTGCAGTATTTGGTCGGACAAACAACACATTTGGTGGAACATTGTCCTATGTCATACCATTATTTTTCACACTGAGTGTTACTGTAGTCTAATGTACTGAGAGATGCATCTCTCCAACGTAATACAGTCAGATATCAGCTATGAACGTCAGTTGTTTGAATGTGACGTCACCGCAGAGTGCCTGTTAGGATTCCTAGAAGTACTTGCTGTAAAAACCGTTATGCACATGCACAACAAGGTGCAATGTCAAGTTTGTAACATATCTATTGTAAAATACTTTTTTATTGTTATCTTATAGTGCAGTCAAGTTTGGGTGTTTGTGAAATTGTTGTTCAGTATTACATGTATTTGATTTAGTTACTAATGGGCAGCTTGGGAGGCCCAGGACACTGTTTGCACGCCAGGGGGAGTTAACGTGAGTTATCTGAATTCAGAGTTACGAACAGAAAGTGTGGTCACACAGTGCTTGGATAACTGAATCTGACTGTAGTCTAATGTACCGAGAGATGCATGCCTCCAACACAATAGTGTAGAGTATTGAGCGATACATCTCTCCAATAAATAGTCTAGTGTATTGTGAGATGCATCCCTCCAATACAATGAATAGTCTAGCGTATTGAGCGATACCTCCCTCCAATACAATAGTTTAGTGTATTGTGAGATGCATCCCTCCAATACAATAGTCTAGTATATTGTGAGATGCATCCAATAATCTATTGAGAACTGCATATTTCCAAGACAATTTTTTGAATCTTTCTGTCCTATAGCATCCAGCTGTGCTCTTACCGATGACTTGAATGAGTATCACATGCAGATTGAGCAACTGAATAAAGAGAAGATTGAAAGTTCAATTGCTATTGACAATCTGACAAACACGTTGCAGCAACTACAAAAAGAACTGAGAGACAACGAGAGGAAATACAGAGTTAACTGTGAATCAGCCGAAATTGATCTTGACTATCTGAACTGCCAAGTCGGTAAGCAATCAATTTTGTGTTTTGGCAATGTGTGAAACCAGGAGCATATAAAGAGAGACGATGGAGCGTCTGTCTATGCATGGATGGGGTGATATCATTGTGATGGTAACGGCGGGGCATATTTCCTTATATGGTAGCTTTGACACTTTTTGCCGCAAGACGCGCTTGCGAAATGAGACCTAGATGTTGACAGTAACATTCACACCAGTATAGTAGTGCTCAGCTAGACAGGAAAGTGGTAAATCCGCATGTCCTTTCAACAGCTGACCCTGCTGAGAAGACCCAGCTTTCTTCTTGTGGTCAGGTCATTGTTCGAACCTTGACCAGCTCTCTCACAGGACCCTCCCGCTGCCATCTTCTCTCTATACGCTCCTGATGAAGCACATGTATTTAGTCAGGCAGACGAGCTGTGACGTTTGCAGATGTAAACTCCTAGTTTTGTCTTAGCTTTAGGATTTTTTGCTGTCAAGGACATATGTGATTTGTTGTAGTGTGTTCACACTGACAGAAGTAGCCTTAGTTTTTAAGCCCTGTCCACACTAGACCAGAATGGATCGGGCTGGCGAGCTTCCACACTGCACTTTGAAAATGATACCTCCACCTTTTTTCGGTATGACGTAACTGATGACTAAATGTGTATGTGTGGTTTGTTTGCTTGTGGACAGCATTCATACAGTGACGTAAGTGAGCGAGAACAAAGGTAAGTGAAGTGGTTTAGATGTTTTGACTACACTCATAGGTAACACCCATTATTTTTAATTGGATTCAACTGATTGCAATCCAGGGTTACCAGTGTGGACATGGCTTTACTTAGCAAAATATTCTCTAGATTCACCGGCATTCCAACCTATGAGTATGTCAATGATACTTATATTGATCTTGGAACGAGGACTTTGCTGTGTTATTTTTTCTTGCCTTTGGTCCTTGACAAGGAAGTCACAAAAGAGCGAAAAAGCAGCACGGGCTTTACTTTGCCTTGCAGTTCTAAACTCTTTGTGTTACGCTGAGAGTGGGCATGCAAAGTCTGTCTGAGCTTATGCGTTTCATTTTACCATGAAGTAACATTTCCGTGATGAAACGTCAGAACTTTTATTGAGTCTTTGAAGCAGTACTGATGAATTGCAATGTACTAATTTTTTAACTGCAAACTCGAGTGATGTTGCCAACTCACAGAAGAAAGGCAAGCACAAGGTTTCCTTCATGGCACATTGGATGACTCAGTATTCTTGGTTGCTTGCTTTTCCTGACGAGGATGAACAGGAGAAATTTCATGGTTTGAAGTACATGTTATGGCTGCCCTATCAGACAATCTAGCTAAGTCGTATACTGCTACGTGGTCAACAAAAGATTGCTCACTCCTTATCTATAAATGATATTATCGAACGACATAGTCGATCAGAAATACACCAAAAATGGCAGTAGCTAGTGAAATAGCAAGAGTACTTTTACGTTCTGAGAATGATGGTGGAATTTAACAAGCTTATGAAACATGAATTTGCCTTCAGTGGAATTGGTGCTTTCAGAAAACATTCACTCTGACCAAGTTTCATTTAGAGACACGCCTTTGAGGTTTGGCTGTGCTGTTCTTTGAAACATCCTTGTGACTTCTCTGCTTGAGTTAATGGGGAACTCGCACGAAAAACAAATTTGTTTTATTAGTCATTGTTATCAGGAACCAGGTTTATCGTATTAGTCATTGTTATCATTTTCCGTCTCTCAGGAGGATCTTATTGTTGTCTGAACAGTCTCCCTTGCTTGTTTCTGTAGTTTACCTGTTTAGTGCTTGTTCTACAGTACCATGAGATTATGATTTCTGTAGTAGCTGCAGCACTGAATTACAACCCAGAACAGATCCTGACTAATTTAACATCCGCTGTTGCTCTTTTAGTACTTGCATTACAACTAAAGGCTGGTTCACAATATGCGACAGAGAGCTGTCCGTCATGATCCGTCAAACCACATCAAAGGCGCTGCTGAAAACGGATGACGGATGGATTGCTTGAGGGAGTGTTGACGGACAAGGATAGAATCCATTCTATTTTGTCCGCTCCGTCGCAACAGGAAATGATTAGGTACTGTTACCCAATCAGCGAAGTGCAAAACGAGGATGATGTTATCATGCAGCACGGGAATGGTAATTATCAGAACACCACAGAGAGCTGTCCGTCACTATCCCTCAAGATCCATCACGTCTCTGTCGCATATTGTGAACCAGCCTTAACTAGGTTCCATAGCATATTCTCTGCCTTAATCATCTTACTTTCTAACTGTCCTTTTCATGCGCTCTATATTCTTTGAAAAATCATTATTTAGAACATGAGTTGATGGGTTTAATACTCTATAACTGAACACATCAGAGTCATACTTCTCTATAGACAAGTTATTTTTGCCTTGTTGCCATTATGGGCATGGAAAATCATTGTTTGGATGTACAGATGACATTTTAATTAAGTAATTGAGGGCCAGACAAACTATTGTCAATTGTGAGATAAGTCGTTATTGTCTGGGCATTTTGGCAGGTTCCCTGAAGGACACTGTTTTTCAACTTGTGTCTTATCTTTCACTATTATTGGTTACTGGCTGTATTCTCTATTTCTCTTTCCCCAGAATTAAAAATCAAACAGTGCTAATTATTAATATTAATACACTGTTATTAATATTAACATAATGTGGTTAATATTACTGACGGTGTAGTCGAACAATCAGTAGAACAGTTGGTAATAAAAATTAGATCAAACAATACATCAAGCACGGACAGTGAAGAGATCTTCACCACAAAGTGGGAGGACAACAACGACAACTAATTTAGATCAATTTCACCAATTACGCTTATCGAATACAATTAAATGCGTGTTCGCCTGTTGATGTCAAAACAAGACAGGTCTGAAGGCAGAACTTCACAGATTACATTGCAAATCTGTACACATACACCTACCCTATATTTCTATTTAACATTCTCTCTACCTCTTCACGTGCCTTCTGTATGCATACAAATAGTTAGAATGTTCATACTCGTGTTGAGTTCTGAGATCCAGAAATTTTCTCACATTGTTGGTAAATACTTTAGGACCGCACCCTCACAATCCAAACGGGGCGGCCCACCTTGCTAAAAGATCTTGGGGAAACCCTGAGATTCATAAGGTTGAATACAGATAACGTTTTAATTAAGTAATTGAGGGCCAGACAAACTTTTGTCAATAGTGAGATAAGTCGTTATTGTCTGGCCATTTTGGCAGGTTCTCTGATTCAGCTTTGCAGTGGCAGTCTTGATCTCCTAATTATGACCAACGTATTCGCATCAGTCGAGATGAAGATGTTTGTTGATGTGGTTTATCTCTTCTATCTGCCTACAGTGGCAGTGATATGGTCTAGTGGCTATTGATTTTATCTGGAGGGCGAAAATCTTTTAAGTAGGCAATGTAGCTGCCCTTTCTTGTTTATTCCTGTTAGAATGGTTGTAAAGGGATGTGCAACCTGTTTACATCAAAATTCTCCACTAGTTAATTTCCTCGACAAACAATACTGTAAATGACTTTAGTGAAGTCAAATGGTTTTGCTATTATTTCTGCAACAGAGCAGTCATACTGAAAATGATTGCTACGTGTTGAGTACCAACATTTGTAACTAGCTTTGTCATATTTGCTAGAAATTCTATGTTTGACAGACAAGCATGCCTAGGGATTGACACACTGACAAACAGACTGGCAGGTAGAGAGCATCTCAGTGTACATGCAGGACACAAACTAATTGTTTTCACTTATCCAGAGATACCTACAATATTTTCTAATTTTTTGAATCTTTTAGTAACTTTAGTTTTGCTGTCTTTAGAGGATCAACAAAAGCAGCTAAAGCAGCTCCAAGACAAAGAAGTTAGTTTCTCTGAAGTGAAAGCTGTGTTAGAAGCTCGTGTGGAATCACAAACTGTGGAGCTAGACAAGCAACGTCAAGAGGTAGAAGCAGCAGTGGTTGCTAAGGAGACGGCCGACATCATGAGAAGAGAAATTGAAAAGAAGCTGAGAGACGAGAAAGACAGAGTTACTAACTTTGAGTCTGACTGCAGAAGGAAGCAGGAGCAAAAGGAGAGTATTATTTTCGAGCTTCAAGAAAATGTCATTACCCTCAAACAAACTGTGAAACATCAGGAGGAAGTTGCAGAACAAGCTGAGAAACAGTTTTCTGCTAAGGAATTAAACTTGACAACTAGGCTGGTTGAAAGTCAACAACTCAATGAGAAACTTGCCTCTCAGTTGCAATCAGTAACTGTTGATTGGCAACAATTGTTAGAAGAAAAACGGGCAGTTGAAGAGGAGATGCATGTTCTCAGAGATGAAGCTGCAAGTTTGAAGGCACAGAGTCAGATTAATGCGAAGAATCAGGCTACTGTCATTGTCGACCTTAAAGAGAGACTGGGAGCATTGCAAACTGCTTATAGTGAAAAAGAGGATGCAACGAGAAATGCAGACAAGGAAGTTGATTCATTTCGGCATGAACTTGAAGGTCAGATCAGTGACATTTCACAGAAATATCAGGCAATCGAGACGCAGTTGAATACTTCCGTATTTCATAGTCAAGTTTTGATGAGAGAGAAATGTGATCTTGAAAAGCAAGTGACTGAACTGAATGAGAAGTTGAATGAACAGGAAGCCCAGATTGCATTTGAGAGAGCAGAAAAAGAGACTGCATTGAATGACATGAGAGAATGTGAGGGGATGCTGCGTAGGGAGATTCAACAGCTGGAGAAAGCTGCGCATGAAACTGAAGTAAAACTCAATGCAATTCAGTCAGACTTTGAATCTCAGGTAGAAGAAATGTCTCAAAAACTTGATGAGCAACAACATCTTATTGACACACAAGATATGGAGAACAGGGAAACAGTAAGGAGCAATGAGGAACTAATGTTCAAGGCAAGACAATTAGAGCAAGCTCTGACCAATCAGGAATCTCACTGGCAAATAGAAATATCAGATAGAGATAACGGGATATCTGACTTGCAATGCCGACTTTCTGATGCTCAGGTACAGCATGAAGAGGAGATTGAGGCGCTAAAGGAAAAGAATGAAAGAACAGTTTGCAATCTAGCTGATATGAAGAGAAATTCTGATGAGCTGGAGCATGATATTAACGAGCTGCGTGAACTGCTCAAAGCTGCAGTTGATGAGAAGAAGAGAGTGTTGGAAGAACGAGAAGATATGGATATTAGATTGAGTAACTTAAATGAGAGTCTTTTCTCAACGAAGACAGACATGCAAAGGGAACGAGAAGCTGTGCAATTGATTCAACAAGAGAAAGAACAGCTACAAGAGCAAATAAGTAGGCTACGGAATCTGCTCAGACAACAAGAGATAGAGAATGAAGAGAGGAGAGAAGCAAGTATTTGCGAGGTTGCAAACTTTCAAGAGAATATTGCAGCTCTCAAGCAGCAGTGCTTTGAACTGGAGTATGCAAAATCAAGTGCAAGGGCAGAAATTGAGGGAGTCAGATTAGAATTGATGTCTCAGATTGATACAATGACTAATGAACTAAATTCTTGTCACACTCAATTGGAAAAGGCACATGAAGAAATGGCACAGCAGCAACAGGAGATTGAACAGCTCAGACAAAACTTAAGGGAACTTAAAGAACTGAGGGAGGAAGACAGAGCACGACAAATAATAGTGAATACGTTGGAAGAGAGAGTTGCAGCCTTGGATGAAGTGTTGGCAGATCGAGATAAGACCATACAGGAATTGGGCGATGAGCTGAGACATGTGAATGAAGTGCTTGAGTGCAAATGTAGAGAGAACACAGAGAAAGAGATGGAGTTGAGAGATGAGGTGAAGAGGGCTGATGAGGGAGATCGAGACAAAGAAAAACTTGAGGCAGTTTTCAGCGAACTGAGGGTAACAATAGAGGAATATGAGGCAAAGCAAAAGGATTGTGAAGGCGACAAGCAGCTGATTGATGAGTTAGAGTTGCGAGTTTCTGAAATTACAGAAAAGTGGGAAATGGCAGAAGCAGCCAGGCAAGTTGGTGAAGAAAAGATTCAACAGCTGTACGATACGATGGAGTCTCAAAGGAGAGACATGATATGTGGTACCAATGCATTGTGTGAGAAATTGGAAGCTACAGAAAGTCTAGTACTAGAGATAGACAAAGTAAATGAAGAGATGAATGCATTGAAACAGCAAATTGATATCGAAAGAGCTGAGCATGAATATCAAAGAGAAAAAAGTAATAAATTGCAGCATGAACAAGCAGCGAAGGTACAAGCCCTGGAAGAAACCACAAGAGAGACAGAAGAACGCATTTTTTCAACACAAGCAGATCTGGAAGCACAACTCAACAAAGCATCTGAACAGTTGGCCAAAAGGGACGACGAAGCTGTGTTATACAAGGAGACTATTTCTAAGCTTCAGGATCAAGCGGAAAGGCTGCAACAAACTTTGAATGAACAAGAAATCTCACTGCAGGAAGCCTCTTTGAATCAACAGAATTTAGCAGCTCAGCTGAGCGTTTTGTCTGCTGAGGCGTCTTTTCTAAAAGCTGAACAGGAGACTTCTCTTGCTGCAAAGGAAACGGTGGAAAAAGAGGTGCAACAGATTGCTCTCAAATGCAGGGATGATATGGCTGAAAGCAAGAGGAAAGCAGGCATTCAAATTGAGTCTATTTTCAAGCTTGAAGAGCACGTGAAGTCATTAGAAGCCGAGTTATCTCATCGCAAGGCTGAAGCCAGAGAGTTAGCTTTAGCTCGAGAACAACTTGAGAGTCAAGTTAGTCAGCTGTCACACGAAGTCTCTAGTGTTAGACATGATCTGAATGAAACTCAGACTGCTTTACAATTGAAAAAAGATGAAGTAGCGAGACTTGATGTTCACTTGTCTGAGAGCTTGGGGCAAAGTACTAAGAAAGCTGAGTCACAGGAACAGACAATTGCTAGGCTAAAAGAAAGCTTGGCAGATGCTCAACATGCTTATTGTAAACTGCAAACTTCAATGCAGACAAATCAAGTTCCTCAACTTGAAGACAAAATTGAGAAACTGAACAGGGAAAATTGGAATCTTCGTGAGGAAGCAGAGACAGCTATTTTCACAAAAGATGAGGTGCTGGCAGAGAATGAACACATGAAAGAAACCATTGCCGAGTTGAAAAAACAATTGATTGCCATTGAGACAGAAGTAAATGAAAGCAGTGACAAGGTGACAAAAGCAGTTGACGAGAAGAACAGATTTGAATTAGAGATGAAGAAACTGAGAGTTAAATTGGCAGCACAAGAAGAAGAGTTAATGGCAAAAGTGGAATCACTCAATGATTTAGTTGATCTCAAATTGCAACTGAGTTGTCTGGAATCTGTCTTAAAAGAGAAGGAAGACTTGTTAGGCCAGGTTGAGAGTCAGAAAGTGGACTTTCAAATTAAGTTGGAGAAACAACTTCATGAAGCTAATGCTCGGTGTGATGAACTAAGTGCTTGTGTAACTGCCAAAGACATAGCTGTTCAAGATGCAGTTCAACTGGCTGAGAGTTTGGAGAGGCAAGCAAATCAGCATAAACGTGAATGTGAGAAAGAAAAGAACGAACAAGAAAAAATCATTTCTGATCTTCGCAAGCGACTGACTTGCTTGCAGCAAGCACACAGTGAACAAGAAGATGCAATAGAACATGCAGCCAGAGAGTTTGCATCCGTCAGGTCAGAGTTTGAACTAAAAGTCAAGCAGCTGTTGACTGAGGTTGCCACTGCGAAGGAAGAGATAAAGGTGATATCTGCAGAAAGGAGTACGACAGAAGTAAAAGTGAGGGAATTTTCAGATCAGTATGATGAACTCTGTGCGCATGTACTAACTAAAGAAACTGCTGCTCGTGAAGCAGAAGAACGAGCTGAGAAACTGAAAGATGAACTATGTAAGATGGAAGCTGAGCAGCAAGCAAGGAAGGAACAAGATAGAATCAGTGCTGATCTTTGTGAACGAATACACGTTTGGGAGATGACCTGCAGTGAACAGAAAACTGCAATGGAGACTGCAACAAAAGAGTACACATCTATGAAATCAATTCTGGAAGTGAATATCAAGAAGTTAACACGAGATGTTGATGAACTAACAGTCGAACTAAAGAAAACTGCAGTTGCAAAGAATGAAGCGGTGCAAGAGAAGGAGGCTTTGCAGACAACAGTTGAGAAGCTGAAAAGCAAGCTGAACTTGTTGGAGAAGAAGTTGTTGACTGGGCAGGAGAAGTTCGAACCGTTGGATGTTGACATACCTGAAGTAAATGGCATCAACAAGGTGAGTTACAAATAATTCAGCAGCAAGAACGTTCAATCTCAGTCAGTATTAGTACTTAGAGTATTATGACTGCCTATGTAAATAGGCTTTGGAAAATAGGTCTTTCGTACGTTACCTTATAATAGTGTCATGGGCAGATGCAGATCTCGATGCCTTGGATTATGACTTATTGTATTTGAGGATGCATCTCCTAACTATTGTATTGCAGAAATAGATCTGTTCATACAGTAGACTACTTTATTTGAGAGATGTGTGTTATTGCATTGTGTCTGTTTTATTGTTAATTACATCTGCTTGTTCGTCAAGTTTTATTTCCCTTGCTTTATTTGTTAGTTACCTTACTTCTCTTGACTATTGCTTACTTTATCTGTAAACTGGCTACAATCCAGCTGGCAAAATAGTCTAAGAATGGGTTTGATGGGTTTGTAATGTTCATTTGTCGTCGTTTGCAGGAGCGTTTATCATCATCATTTGATACAAAGTTTAAGAATTCAAGTTTTAGTTTGTTAACACCAAAACGTTTACTTGGCAAGTCACCAACTCATGTGAAAACTCCTGTGATGGAAGCGTCTACCAGAAGACGTTATCAGCTCAGATCATCGAACCAGACAGAGGCAAATCGACCACAACTGGCATTACCTCAGAGAATTCTGCCAAATAAATCGAAGAGTCATGAGCGTGAGGTTTCCAATGCATCGGAAGGAGATTGTGGAAAGAGTCTACATAGAACTAAAGAGAAAGGAAAGAGAATGGAAAAGAAAAGTGTTCACTGGAAAGATGAGGTAACAAGAATAGTGTTGGGTATCAAATATGTGGTTGACATTAATTAATTTGAGAGGTGGATTTCTTGATGCACAGTAGATCATTGCTTTGCGAGAGTTACATCTCTCAGCTGCTGTCTAAGTAAAAAATTATGGCAAGTGACATGTTGTATTAGTAGGGTTGAGTTCGGTTGTGATTTCTGTTTATGATTTGATAAAGAGTACATGTATTTTGCAGTCGTTTCAATACATTTTTTATCTATTTCTTTCAGTTTTTGGTTTATTCTCAGCCATTACAATCACAGTCAACAATTAGAAATGCCGCAGCCAGCTGAAAACACGAACATTTTAAGAATCACCCATTTCACGAATTTTTAGAATAGTAAAATGTCTTAATTCCTAAGAAAGATTTTTATTAATATTTAATTAATGTCCTAATTTAGGAAGAATTAATATAATTGAATTTACTAGATATCGGATTGATGCAGTTTTCCCTGCATGCTATAGTTATGCTACAAATAATATGAATTGTTCAGTTGATCACAAAGTTCTTGTTTCTTTGTAGTTGAGAGAGAATTCGCCATCACTGCTTCAAGAAATAAAATTCATCTCTCCTGATTCTCCCACTTCTTCTCCACTCAAACAATGGAGTAAGTTTTTATTCAAGACTAAATTAGTTAGAGCTTGTATTTGTTTAAACGTTTTGTGAGCGACAAGTCAATAGCTATTTGCCAGAGAACTTTGAGATGGAAGATTAGATCAATCTATACTGGGGTCATCGTGCTAATTTGATTTGATCAACTTTAGTGGATATACATTAGCCGTTGCAAGTTTCTCAGTTTTCAAGCATATTTTAAATATGCCTGAATATGCATGCTAGTGGCATGCCAGCTTTTGTGTTTGGTGAAGCCAAACTGCCAGTGGATATCAAAGTTGATTAAGACCGACTGCATGGAAATCAGCTATATTCAGAAGTGATTGGACTGCTCTTCCATTGCATGATGTTTTCATATATATATGTACATAAATTCTGTTATATTTCACCTACTGTATTGCTGTTTATGCAAGTCATCTAAAACCGGTTATTTCTTTGGTCTTACAATTTCTGCAATTGAGAATTTATACAAAAGTTTTAATTACCGAGAATTAAATCTGCGTTTTTACCAGGAAGATGTTTACTGGTCAGTACACAAATGTACACAGGTTGCTCAGTTTGAAAAAAATTGCAAATACATATTGTACTCAATTTGTAGATAGTCGTTTTTGAAATGACATTGGTTGGACAGATAAGGTATCATTTACATTAACTGTTACTCATTATGGCACAATATTTTTGTGTTGCTACTATGGCTATAGGACAAACTACACAAGCCGAAGCTTAGGAGTTTGTCAGATATAGGTGTACACATTTTGAGGTTCTGTGTACCTTGTAGTAGTTCTATCTTAAATAATTAAGTTACCTTGTATTGCTTGTAACCTTTGGTTTGTTACAGATCACCCAGCATCTTCTGGTATTTGTCCTGAGTCACCACTTGTCGCATCATTTGATGAGTCGACCGACCAACTGACTCCTGGCAAGTCACCTGGAAAGAGGACATTGTATTCGAAAGCGAGAAGGGATGCGTCTGCATTACCTTCACAGCCATCAAAGCGAACTAAAGTTACAAGTAAGGATTGGCAAGGTTTCTGGTCATTGTGGTGTGTGTGTGTGTGTGTGTGTGTGTGTGTGTGTGTGTGTGTGTGTGTGTGTGTGTGTGTGTGTGTGTGTGTGCAACGATGGCTGTCTGGTCTGAACATTACTCCCTCTCTAGCTTGTGACACTTTTTCACTTCTTAGATTCCAGCAAATTGCGACCAACCAGAACAACAGCTGCCATCATTGATGTAAGGGAAAGACCAGAATGCAAAACACAATGATTGGTGCTGAACCTGTTTTGTTTCTGAATGTTCCTGTAAGTAGTACACCGTACTCTTTGAATGCTTTAGCATTCACCTTTCACGTGTTGCGTAGTTGCTTGGCGGTTTATGGTTTATATAGTAAATGAAAGGTTTGAGAATAAATTTCAAAGGTTTCCTGGCATCATAGAAAGTGTTATTGAGCTACCCACAGCACATGCATACTGTTTCGTTCTACACACACACACACACACACACACACACACACACACACACACACACACACACACACACACCGTATTCCAGCCTAAAGTTTATATTTTAGGTTCATTAAGTTTTTCTCTCCGCCCTCTCACCCACCCTTCCCGCCCTCTCACCCTTCCCGCCCTCTCACCCACCCTTCCCGCCCTCTCACCCACCCTTCCCGCCCTCTCACCCACCCTTCCCGCCCTCTCACCCACCCTTCCCGCCCTCTCACCCACCCTTCCCGCCCTCTCACCCACCCTTTCCGCCCCCTCACGTGCAAAAGCGGTCTGGCTCGAAAGTACTAGTAGAGTGGCCGTTGCGTCTTCATGAATGGACGTCACGTTGTTATTTCGTTGTACGTACATTTTGTCAATTGATACTTCCGGTTTAAACATAGCGGAACTCCCGTGATCGTAGTTACGTTACGTGACTGTGAACACACTTGGCGCGCAGAAAGCCTTCGAGATATAGAGAATTGTACAGTAATTAGGTTTTACGTTTGCATGTGAGAATAGAGGGCGCGTTTCTTAACTCCTCTGGAAGATGTCGGAAGAAGTGAGGCGTTTCTTTACGCTCTTCGGTAGAGGGCAGAAGAGGTTACGAGACATTTTCTGCTCTTCTGACTCAAACTCGGTAGAGGCAGTGCGCAGTTTGTACACTTAATTAACGCTTTAGGCGCTAATGGCCGACATCGATATCGACGCTGTTGTCAGTGGCGGATCCGGACAGAGTGCCTATGACGTCACAAGTTAATATTAATTATGTTTCTAAATGCATTATTAGTAGGTCTTGAACGAAGGATGATCCAGATCTGAGTACGGCTGCAGAACAACTGCAACTGATCTGCCTGATTGAAGAGTTTTGCGTCTTGTCAGCGAAGTGCTATAGCCAGGAAACACAAGTGAATGCATAGATATAGTACATAGACACTGTGAGGCACTACCAATATCTTTTAATTAATCATATTTATAAGAAAATTTACCTAGGAGTTAAGAAATAGCATCTTTCTAGGGTGTTTTCTAGCAAAAATGTCAATGGCAGCATCATAATCTACACTACACAAGTACAGCACACAGGCTCCAGCGAAAGGAAGACTGCCAAATGGGGGGAGGGGCGCACACCCCGCGCGCCCTTATCTGGATCCGCCACTGGTTGTGGACAATTGCTGGTGTCCCAGAAAGGTGGAAAAGCAGCATCGACGCGTTTATCAGTGGAGAAAGCAATGCAGCAATTAGCAGCTAGCGGAGAAGGAATGGATGTCTTTTGGGAGTGACAGCCCGGGGACCCCATGTCTGGAGAATGGTTGATCACGATCGAGAATCTGCGCTGTCTTGATGGCTTGCACCTTTTTACCGTCGGGGTAAAGACCAGCGGCGTTGTTACGGGAATTTGTGCACCCATTCTAGACCGTCGATTCGTTGCTTCAGACCTCATGTCGGGTATGCTCATACCACCGGCCATGAAGCAAAGCTGTTGGTGATTTCTGACCCCGGTGATTTGTGTACCCTTGTGCTTTGCTCGCCGTCCCAGACCGTGACTAAAACGTTTTAAGCAATTGATATTACTGAATACTCGTCTTTAGGCGTCGTTTTGTGAGTGAAGTCTAGTACGTATACGTATACGTAACTAATCTGTTGACCAGTCTGACATTCGTGACGTACGAAGGAGATTCACTTCAACGTTAGTTGGAGACGATTGCAGAGTCAGCTGCAGGCTAGTCTACGAGCCTGCAGTAGCAACTGGAGATATCGCTGTAGGTGGATTGATGTGCACGTGTATGCCAACTAGAGACTTATGGACGACCTGGCCATGTGTACACACGAATGGACAAAAATCTGGCAATTTAAGGTAAGCATATTGAAGGTATCGTTGTCAAATCTTTAAGGTTCTAGAGTCTGACTTAGGTCACAGTTTGTATATTTAAAGTTGATGTATTAATTGAACAAATTAATACTGAAGCTGTGTATAGCAAGACATTTATCTACATTTAGCGCAAATCCATGATAATGTGACACATCTATCATGATGCAAGTTTTCACAGACGTAACACTCTACCATCTTGCCATGTGTCTTTGGCAACAAACACGTGCAGTGCAAAGAAATATGAAAGTGACTTCTGTTACATGTTTCCAATGGCTTGTCTTCTTCCATTGGAAAAGGTGAAGGCTCCTCTCGATCCAAGCAGTAACTCAAATGTCGCATCTTGGAAATATCAAAATGCATGATGGTTACATCATCTCCTGGCGCTGCATGAAATGCATATATGCTCCTGCAGATAGTCCACAATCTTTACCATTTTGTTGCTGTTGCACTGGCATTCGTTCTACCATGAGAATGTTGTCTTTGCGAGCCAAATGATAGACTTGCGCCAGCTATGTTTCCATACAAGAAGACAAGTGTAGGCCAGCATTGCTGTCGTATAGTCGTACTTTTTTGCCAAAGCAGGTTGAAGTCACCCAATGATGACTTTCTGTGAAATGAATCTGAATAGCTGTACAAAACTGCATTTGTTATTAATACAAACCTTGAATATTTATAATATTATTTTGATAATATTACACTATTAGTGTAGTGTGGTGTAGTTTGGTGTAGTGTGTGTGTGTGTGTGTGTGTGTGTGTGTGTGTGTGTGTGTGTGTGTGCGTGTGCGTGTGTGTGTGTGTGTGTGTGTGCGTGTGTGTGCGCACGCGCGCGCGCGCGCGTGTGTGATGTTAGAGAGAGGGGTATTTGTCTCATACCATGACTTGTTACATGAGCAAATCCGTAAGTCTGGCAAAGGAGTGTTGAGTGTAGTTCAGCGATGTAGGAAAACTGCTTTATCAGAAGCTGATGAGCAGCATGCTTGTCAGTTAAAAAGCCGTCGGCACACCTGCCTTCTATAATACATTTATTAGATTTATTGAGATCCAGACCATGTAGCCATTGCAGAAGAAAATTTTATAGCAAATCTTCTGGATTGCTACTGACGAATTCAGTTGACTTACTCTTTGTGAACTCTCGGCAGCTGATGTTAGACTAAAAAATGCTTGAGGCATACTCGCTCTCTCATTAACTACCTCAAACAAACTTCTTCCCTTACTGCTAGACAGCCGTCTCATATCATATACCCACAGGCATAGGTCATTAAGTTGAGAGCTGCAGATGTTGACATACACGTTTTGATATCAAGACACCCTTGGCAATGAGAGTGCTTTGTCAGTTTCCTAGACCTTAAGCAAGTCCACGTCTAGTAGTAATTGCAATTCTGGTGTTATTTCAGCTTTACAAAATCATTGAACTCTTGATGAACAATAGGATTCACTAACACAAAATCGCTACCTCGTTTCAATGTTGGCTTTTTATGATATGTTCGACAGTCTAGCCACAGATCCACGTTTACATTGACACTAGGCCGACATTCTTCACCAGAGCTTGTATGTTCAGCAAGCTGCATTAACCATAACATTGCTAATTGTAATCAATTTGTGCCAGTAGGTGTAAGCATATCTCTCTTTCGTTGTCTTCTTCAGCTTTCCAAGCCTCCCATATTGCTTTTTTCGCTACAGCCGTAACGGACTTTGATCAAATAGCTGACATTCTTAATCTGAGAAATTTGGCTTGCTGTTGCCCTTAATCCTAGTAGCGGCTGACTCGTCATCTTTGCTTGTCGCATTTGCCAATTCAAAAGGCTTCTGTGGTGTAGTGTAGATCTTCAGCTGACTAATATTAACTTTGCGCTTCGTTGTTGAATTAGTTTTGATGCAATGAAGGACACAGCCACCAGATGCAGTCATTGCTGTAACTCTGTATGGTCCAAGCCAGGTACCGGTGTCTTCCATCTTATGACCTTTCGTTGTCCTTTTAGCATATTTAATCGCTAAACAGTCTGTCCAACCTGGATAGAGTTTTCTACAGCTCCTTTTTTCTGTATTGTTGTTTCTGTCTTTCCTGACTGATTTCAATGTTTGCTTTCACTTGAGGGAAAGTTTTTTCTCATTTCCTTTAGATGATGTACTGCTTGCTGCACATCACCCAACTGACTGACAGAAGTGACCTCGCTGCTTTCAGCTTCTTAAGGAAACCTATTCTCTGTTCGCGTTCACTGTGAATCTGGAACTACGTAATGAAGCACCTGTGTTGGTTTAGAAACACTTAACTACTAGTAGCTTCTCGCCCATGCATTAAAAAGAAAGGAGTGAACTTGGTGGACTCTTGAACACTGGTTTGAATAGCAGAGAGAACTGGGTCGAGGAGTTAATCACAGTCTTCTTCATGCTCTATTATCGATTTTTCAAGGAATCTATGTAATCATAATACTCTAATTGCAATATTACACTTATCTTCTACCATTTTTATCTTACTTTCTAATTGTTTGATTTGTTCTTCTAGTCTGTTAGACTGAGGATGATAAGCTGCTGTTATTCTTTGCTAGACATTGAATTGACGGTGGAGTACCTTACACATCTGTTGAAGCACACAAAGTATAAAAATTCCAACTAGTGGTACGTACACCTACAGGTGAAGCAAAGTTCACATTGGACATACATGATTTAATTAACAAGCACATAGGACATATCTCATACAACTTGGTTGACATACCCTCTGCCTTGATCAGTGATAACATTATTTGGTGCTCCATGCTTACAGTAGGCAGCGTACAAAGCCCTGGCCACTGTAACAGCAGTTTTGTCTGATATGGGGTAAGCTTCAACCCATTTGCTGAAATTGCATGTCGTTGTTAGCGATCCCATGAGATCAATTCCAACTAGACTCCACACTTCTGAACGAACAGGAATAGGGTGGAGTTCGTTTGACAGCAATTTGAGGACAGAATTGGTCGTCTGGCACCTATCACATTTTCTTATCTAGACAACATTAATTGTGCCAGTTAAATTATTTTACAAGATTAGTAACAAAGAAAGTTCTACCTGATTTGCAATCTTAATGTACTGGTTTGGCCAGTAGTATCTGCTCCATATTTTGTCAGTGGTGTTTGTTCTTTCCAGATGACCGCCAGTTGGATTTACGTCACACTCCTACATCAATCAACAGTATGATTCTTTCACTCATATACATAGCTATATTTCAAATAACTGCAACTAAGTTTATTATTATGCACTAGCCTAAAAGGCACAATCTTGCTCATTTTGCTGCCAATTGCCAGTCCTAGTAAACCTGGAGTCTTAGTACAACCTTCTGACTTCCATCTTGAACTGTAAAGTCTTTTGCTCTTCTTCTAGATGACTTTCATTAATATCAGTGTAGTTTATGTAAGAGTAGATAGCCAGCTGACAAAGAATCAAGTTCAAATAACCGAAGAAAACAAAGTCATTCTACAGCAAGTCGTTGTAGCTGTGGAGTTTCTGGCTAAGCTGGGTTTTGCTTTTAGAGGTGACCGTGATGACAAGGTAGATTTCGCTCGTGCAAACGTTAACAGAGGGAACTTTATTGCCACACTACAGCTCTTGGGAAAGGGAAACAGTGTTCTGCAGAAGCACCTTCTTCTTGCCAAGAGCAATGCAAAGTACACCAGTAAAACTATCCAAAACGAGATCATACATGTATTATTTTGGGTGCGTTTCGGGCCAACAAGAGCGTCGACTACGAGAGGTTTGGAAAACTGCTGTCTCCGACACAAGGAAGGCAGGCCAGGCAAGTGCTCTAGGATTTCAGAAACACGTTCACCGACTTGCCGGAGACAACAGAATTGGCACGGCATAACATCAAACTTTCAGATGAGAGACCGTTTCGATGTGCCCCGTACACTATTCCTTTAGCGGTCAGAGAGATCCTACGAGGAACATGACAAGCATATACAGATGGGTGTGATTCGATCGGCATCACCGTACGCATTCTCCGTCGTAATAGTGAGAAAGAAAGATGGGAGCAATAGAAGTTGCGTAGACTATCGAAAGTTAAACAACATGACAGTGAGAGATCGGGAGCCGATGACGCCGATGACAGAGCTGACCCAGCGACTTATCGAGGATAGGTAATTTACAAAAATTGGACCTCGGCAAACGTTATTGGCAGATACCGACAGCGTCAGAAGATATTTCAGACGGCACTTGTTACCCCAGATGGCAGTACGAGTGCCTGACGATGTCGTTCGAAATAATGAATTAAGAAGCGACTCTAGTTATTTGCATGCGAACTGTATTAGCGGACTTGAGCAACGTGGAGTTCTACATGGACGACGTCCTGATACACTCGCAGGATTGGACGGATCACGTGACGACGGTAAAAGTTGCAGGGCCTATGCAAAGTCGTTCATGGTCTCTCCTTCCTATTGCCTCCGACTGTTCACTGACTCTTTCGATAATGTTCAAGTTTGATCTGGTTGCACTATCTTTACCAAGGACTCACGTGCACTTTCCCGTTGGTTATCTTTCAATTCTCATACACTATAAGTTCTATTCCACTCAGATGCACACCAGAATGAAATCAGTAAACCTGCCCAACCATTCTGCTAAGCGAGAATGTCTCTCAAATTAATTAGTAAATGACTTCAACGTGTCCTCGTTATGGCTCTTTTACCGATAACCATTCTGAAGAGAAAGAAGAATTCACGCTAAAATTGCATTAGTGACCGAAGACTAACCTGAAGTAGCCAATGGCTTGGCACTGTCGGTGGTTCAATGCTTACTTCTAGCTCTGTCTCTGCTCTTGTGTTCTGCATTCTTTCGTTTGCACCACGCATATCATGCGACCATGTCTCATGAGCGGGAAAACATCATTTGCTGCTTTTACCTAGTGTATTAGTTTATCTATCCGCGCATTATTTCACGCTAAATTTTTTATACTCCCACTGCATGCGCTCTTGGTCTGTTCTCAGTTCGTCCAAAGTCAAGTCAGTTCTGATCTCACCCAAACTTTTTCTTTAGCTTCTAAACCTGAAGCCTGACGAATTGATATGCCTGACGAATTGATATGCCTACTCAATGGCTCTCTTCGTCTCAGTGGTTTTGTCCAAAGCTTCTTCCAACTGAAGTTTTTTGTCTTTCACATGGTTATAATTAGGCTTCTTGATCGCAAACTGCAACGAGCTTTACCCTATTGCTCTCTAAACTGTTCTCTTTGTGATAAGATAGATATTACTTTTTAGTAGTGTATACTTGTACGTATCTTGCCGGTTCTCTCACTACCACGACTCCAGACTTTCTAGAATGACATGTGCACTACACCTGACTAGACGTTGTCTAATCAATTAACAAGGCCGTCTATGTGAGTCTAAATACAAAGTTTGTACGCTGGTGTGAACACTTACCATACGTCTAGTACACTAGCTGCTAAACGTTTACTTGGCATCATAGACAGTTCAAGCTGATTCTGCCGCTGGTAACTCATTCTTTTACCGCGTGTATATCCGTACCCTCGCTTCTCAACGCACAGCCCCTAAATGCAATGCTACGTGCTTGAAGCACCCATTGTATTCTAAACCAACAACGCTACTAAAACATAGATCAACGCAACTATTATTGCGACCGCCAACATTCAACTAGGGAACCCTAGCTCCCTACATTCACCGTATAACAGTATGCGTAAACTCTTCCAGATATCGTCTGCATGCAGTTGACGGCAAACGGCAAACAATTCACATCCATCTAGTATGTTTGCATCTATAGTCTCGTTTGTAACATGAGCTCATAGCGCTATACGTCACACTTAGATCAAAACTAAATGAGGTTGAAGCATCTCGACGTCAACGTACCGACCAGACTGCTGTAGACATGCAAATTTTACAAAAAGTGGAGATTCTAGCTACAGTTTTCGAAATGTTCTCTACAAAAACAAGAGAACATAATTGAGACAGCATTGCATGCACATATTTAACATGTAAACCAATCTGGTCTTTGCTAAAGTGTGTAGGAAACCAAATCAGATATTTTTAGTCAGCCTGTTTCTGGCAAAGCATGCAGCAATACAGCTACTTCAAACTGTTTACTAAACTCTTTCTCGCTCAGAAGTATGGCGCGGCCGGAAAAGGCCTGGCTACGCGATACTATATCAAGACATATCGTCCAGGAGCAATAGTTAGTAGACCCATAACGTTGTTCAACGTCGGAGACAAGATGGCATAGTTCAGTCAAGGATCTAGACAAGAAGAAAGGTATTGCAAACCAAAATGTTTAGTTAGTTAAACAATTTATGGAGGTTCTAGTTATGTTGGTGAATACCATAAAAGTATACTTTAACTTAATCTATAATCAACAGATAAATTTTTTATACCTACAACATGATGTCACAATATATTAATTATAAATTTGATATACTATTTCAATTAATACGCTCATGAAAAGAAATAATATGCTTTATAATGGACTGTCAGTACATTTAAGAGAGACATTCTGCAAAGATGTTTCCTATAGCAAACGTTGTTTTGAGACATTTTATGTGGCTGATACTGCGCTGCCAGGTACAACTGGTCACATAAAATTTACAAGTAGTCCTTAATTAGTATAGTTATAAGGATATTAGAAAAATAGGTTTTACACGTTGTTTGACAGTTCTTTTGGTTCCATGCATAGTAAGAATGTCTTCCTGTTATAACTTCAAGCAACACAGTTCGATAGCTACGTTAATAACTGATAAAGAAGGATCATCATGGTCTTTGCTGGTTCAGTGGCATAAACACTTGCAAGGATTCACCACAACACCTGGAACAAAGAACAAATTACCAATTAAATTAAACGCAATACGTTGGTGATCACTGGTGATTTTTTCCCCTAGTTCAAATTAAATATCGTGATGGTCTAGACTAGAAAAGGGATTGTGATTGTGTATGTTTATAATACTCCTGTGGCTCTATTGCTGGAGTATCTTCTCTCTGTTTCTCTGCCGTCCACACTAACCTCACAGAATTGATGGACTATCAGCAAAAAACTGCTTTGCTCTCCATAGCTTGTCCTTTGTGACTCGACTTACTAGTGACCTGAAAAAGGGTGATCGCTGCCTCTAGACACCTCAGTGCTGCACATTTTTGATGTTACAGTGCCTAACTTTTCAGTTCCATTTATTGCATCTATTTATCGGTACTGTTCAATTATCTATGACCTTAATTTAAACAGACCCTTAGACGCTAGTGCAAGAAATTATTAATTATGTATTGTACTTATCTATAGCTATTCTGAAGTATCATTGAATCCGCTTACGAAGCTATAGCTAGAGCCGAATTACGATTTCATGTAATTTGTTATCTGATATACGTCGTCGAAGACCACTTCAAAATGTTACGGTAACAAGCTACGCGTCTGCCTGATGATTCAGTATGTCGTGAATTTCATCGAATGAGTACCTACGCTAGTTAAGTGTACGTATGAGCAGTCTTTGCACCAACTTTTGTTCAATTAATTATCTAGCTTGTGTCGAAATAACTAGGACATTGTTTCTCAATATTCTTCTGCAAATAAGATCCACTAAGTACATGCATGACACTTGTAAAAAAGCCAAGCTCTCAGTCTGAAAACTTTGTTGTCAAACTGATAACTAATAAATAGTTATTAGCTGCTATTTCCTTCGTCAGGGATTGCGATGAATTTGTTAGCTTGGGGCAACAATTTGCCTCATCACTATAAAAACTGCAACTACTACTAGTATTTGTTTTTTGCATACTAGGACAAGTGCTAGGGCATGAAAGTTATCCGGGCACATAACGAATATACGGGCCGTTTTGCTCTTTTTCAAAATGGCGCAGCCCACAGCACGATGTTAGCTATGGAAGTTGGGTCTTTCTAGGCGTTGTTTGCATGCTCAGTCGTTTAAACTAGTTTGGCTTTGGGCTAAAATGCGCAAAGATATCTAAGGGTTGTGAAGAGGCGGTTTCTTCTATTGGTAGTCCCATTTGTCGTAAGCTTTCCCTGACTTTGACAATGGCGTTTCTTGTTCGGTATCGTATCTCCTATCAGCGTAAGATCGAGCGCTAGCGAGCTCTTTCTATATTCTGATCGTCTCTGATCTCTACTTCCCTGGATCAGTCTCTCTAACACTTTCTAACAACTATCTAGTGCAGAGGCGTAGGAAGCAAATTTGGATTGGTTCGGTGTAGCGCGCGTTATAGGGCGTGTACCTCATGTGACTGCAATTAACTAAAGTGCGTAGTCACTTACGTCATGAAATAATTATCACAACATGGTTACGATAATTGACTTTGCTGGTTCCTCTAAAAATTGCCAAAAATTCTAAGGCGGTTTTCATTTCCCCGGACAAAATCATTCGCAATAATATCCAAGTCCAGACTATCCAGTCTTTCCTTGTGCATATTTAGCAGCAGAACGTGATTGAGCCTTGTCTGACGCATCGTGCTTCGTAGGTATGTCATAAGACGTCTTATGGCAGAAAAGCTCCGCTCGCTTACAGCATTTGTAGATGGCATTACTAGAATAAGACGAGGTAAGCAGCATACTTAACTGTAGAAAGATTGCTGGCCATCTGACAAACTTCTAAGATACTGCAGGCAATCTTGCAATGATACTGCTTCCTGCTTCTTGAAAACCACTTGCCGAGGTTCAGCAACCGTGCTTCCAATTCTACAGGTTTGAAGTCATCTTTGTAAAATGACGTTACTTGCTGGAAATAAGCTTGGAAGCACTGCTGATTGGCAGCAGTGACAAGGAGCTCTTCAAGGTTCTTGTATACAGCGTAACCAGGCTGATCAAAGCGCTTTCTGGTGCCGGAAATAGCCAGATCAAGGGCTTCAAAGTACTGACGGCGATAGTGTTTCTCAACCGTTGTGCTGTGAAAACCATCTCCAGATCCTACTTCTAGTCGAGAAGGAGCTTTCCTTTTTCAGGGAAGGACAGGCTCATTGGTACCTGCATGCTGACAAGACTGGCCAACTAGAGCGAAGAAGAGGCTGAATGCTTCATCAGTACGCATGCCTTTCAGGGTCTCCAATGACATCTGAGCAATTTCTTGGCCATCTGCTACCGACTTTGACTGTTTCTGGAGTGCTCGGCTAAGGTTATCGGTAATGTGTAATCCTTTCTTGCTGAGATGCAAGCCGAAGAGAAGATAGTACTGTGACATTTGAGTCTTGACGACAATGATCCTTCCTTTGACATCTGGATCAAGTCTCTTGTCAAGGCACTCATCCCAGAGCTGCTGGAGTGTATTGTAGTCGTCAATAATACTCTGAATGGCGTCTCCACGAACAGTCCACCTTGTTGGACAAAATGATCTGATACCCACGTCCAGTCCTTTATTATCTGCTGAGTTTTCTACCTTCATATGGTCAAAGGCTGCATTCCGCTTTGGTGAAATCGGATCAGCTTGGAAATTTCATATGCCGTGTCCAGTGCATCTCTGCATATCTTAGACTGCTTCATTGCATCTCCTATGGCCAGGTTTAGTGCATGCCCATAGCAATGCGTTAGTACAGCTCGACTCTCCTCTGCCTGAAGTTGAGTTGCAACACCATGCTTGCTTCCAGTCATGTTTGACGCACCGTCATAGCATTGCCCACGGCATAGTGTCATTTTCAAGCTCATGCACAGAAGGACATCTCGGATAGTCGCTGCCAGACAATTTGCATCAATTGTTCCAACATTATACAATCCAATCACATCCTTATGGTCTGTTAGACTGTCATCCACCCATCTAATGCAGATTGTAAACTGTTTTTGTTTGCTACATCTGTGCATTCATCAGCCATAATAGTGTAGAAGCCATTTCTACAGATACTATTGCTAACTTGCCGCAAGATGTGCAAGGCCATCAACTGAAGGCACTCATTTTGAATGTCAGGAGAGGTATACTTATTTGTCTTATCCATCCACTCCAAAACTTCGGCACAGTCAAATGCTCTTAAACGCATCAGCTGCATAATGTTACTTTCTGCACTATCACCGCGTCCTCTCAGAGCTAAACCTTGACGAGCAAGGAAGCGGACATTCTGCAGTACTCTCCGAAACATATCTCTATTGAGTGTCTTTTCCTTGCGGTGCTGAGAGTCGAGCAATTCTCCAACGTTATGTACGTGTTTCGGTAGATCTTGTATTCCAGACACTGCCTCGTGATGACAGGCGCTGGCCAGATGCTTTTTGAACGCAATCGTCGCCTCCTTCCAGTTCGTAAATCCTTTACTGATAAAGGCATGATCTCTCTTCGTGCTCGCCAGAAACTTCTTCTCTAGTTCAGCACTCATGCAAACGTGGCAGAACGCAGCATCAGCGGAAGCGTCGTAATGCAGCCAATCGAACTTTTCACACCACTCTGCTTTGAACGAACGAGTCTCGCCCTTTGATCCAAACTCGCGACGGGGACATCTGAAGGTCTTTGGTGGATGGAACTTATCAACACGGACGTATGCAGCTGGGCAATCCGCCATCTTGACAGTCGAAATCACGTGAGACCCACTTGCCAGTGGGCGATAGTCGGGAAACCAAGGCAGGACACTAGGCAACAGTCTGAAAGCCGAGGCAAGACTGGTGTGGCAGTAGACATTTTGCAGTAAATACATAATTTATTTAATCGCGTATACCCGTAAACCGGAAGTGTGCACCATTGTGCCGCTGGCGGAAGTCAACTTTTTGAATATTGGTCCGGCGACCGCCGGACCTGCCGGATCGGCTCCTACTCCCCTGTAGTGACACCCACTAAGACTAGCAACCCACGTCATCCCAAGTATCCTACATCTTTCTTTTTCTTACAGAGAAGAGTCAGTTCTTCTTCACAACATAGTCTTTATGCCAAACTGGAGGCCTGACCATCCTTCCCGACTTCTGTCGTTGTGAAGCTTCTCTTTCCACTACCGCATTTCCGTGCTAGCCTTGTACCGCACCTCCAATGGTTGAGCACTCATCATAACTGCAATCATCATCGGCGTACGCCTACAGGTCTTACTTGAATTTGGAAACGATTCCGACGATACTGTCGACCACTGTTGAGGCGCACCAACTATGATCGTTTACTCAGACGCTTCACCAAGGTTCCTGGAATCTGCCATGTGCGCGTTTGTAGATCCCACAATAACACCGAGTCGCCTGGCTCTAGGGCAGCCAACGTTTTAACTCCATTGCGTCGGTTGTAACGCTTTGCCTGCTTGAGCTTGTTTGCTGCGTCGTCTTCTTTCACACGACCCTCATCCACTAAAACGGGTCGTATCTTTGAAGACAACGCTGGCAGTCTTTGTGCGCAGGCGTCTCCCCATCAACAGATGAGCTGGTGAAACTCCATTGGTCTCGTGAGGAGTGGTGCGATACGCCAATAGGCAAGCTGAAAATCACTGCAGAGTACTTAGAGTTTTGTAGCAGACCCTTGATAGTCTGAACAGTGCGCTCGGCCAACCCGTTACCTTGGGGATACTGTGGTGAAGATGTCGCATGTTCGAATCCGTACTGAGATGCGAATTTCCTAATGAAATATTGGCATACTGAGGACCATTATCGCTAACGAACAGTTTCGGTATACCATGACACGGAAATATTTCCTGGCACGCCTCGATGACATCGTTAGCACGTAAATTCGACAGAGGACGCAGTTCAGGGAATCGACAATAATAATCCACTATCAGAATATAATGTTTCCCGTCCATCTCGAATAAATCCGAGCCGACTTGTTGCCAAGGGGCGCTTAGGCATCGGAGTAGACTGCAATGGTTCCCGACGTTGTTGGTGCCTAAAACGGGAACATGAGCTTGTCACAGCGGAGCATCTTCTAAATCATTTGCCATTCCAGGCCACCACGTGTTCTCGGGCTTTTGACTTCGTTTTGACCACCCCAAGGTGTCTGTCATGAGCTCGTTCAATCATAGCTCGACGAAGAGCGCTAGGAAGCACAATTTGCTCCCTTCGTAGAATGGTGCCATCGACACAGCTAAGCGTGTGGCGAATATCCCCAAAAGGGCGAGCTTTCTGTCGAACGTTGTGCCGCTCCTTTGGCCAAGACGACTGCAGATACGAGAGTATCACGGACAACTGCTGATCTTCCTGCGTTGCAGCACGAAACTCCCAAAATAATACGTCAGAGACCGGCAAGCCTGCAACCGTCACAATGTTCATGTAAGCTTCAATGTCGTCCACCAAATCAGTGTTGCCTCTGTCAATAGAGGCTCATGACAGAGCATCAGCTACCGGAATTGCCTTTTCTGAAACGTATTCTACCCGAAAGGAAAAGGTGCTAGCCACAATTTTATCCTTTGTAGCCTGGGAGGACACTGGCTGACATCCTGCACATTCATGATACTCACTAACGGTTTGTGATCGGTCTCTACTACGAAAGGCTCTGTCATTCCTAATAGATACTGTCCAAAGTGCTCGCATCCCCATGTCATGGCCAATGCCTCCTTTTCTATTTGCGCGTAGCGCATTCACTTTCTGTTAAAGCTCGGGAAGCATAAGCAATGGCCTGTCGCCTTCCGTCTGGTTGCACTCCCATTCCATACGAGGAAGCGTCAGCGGAGACGATGGTGACAGCATCCGGATCATAATATGCCAATACAGGCGCCTTTGTCAGCAATCGCGTAAGTTCATCGAATGCTTTCTGTTGAGCAGGTTCCCACATCCAATCACTGCCTTCCTTGAGCAATTCCCGCAGTGGCTCTGTTACTTGTGAGTGACACGGAAGAAATTTTGCCAAATATGCTACCAAACCATTGAAACGTAGTAATTCTTCTCGTGTCTTTGGAGCTTCCATAGACAGCATAGCCTGCAGCCGACTTCTGTCAGGATGTATTCCCGCTGCAGAGAGACAATGACCAAAATATTTGACACAGACGCGTTCAGACGAATTCCACTCTCACATCTTCCCAGAACTTGGTTTAACCTTACATCATGATGCTCTTGTGTATCTGCCCATATGAGCACATCATCGATATAACACTCAGCACCTTCAATGCCTTCTAAAACTGTACACATAGCCTGATGAAATACCTCCAGGCCCGAATTGAGTCCGAAGGGAAGCCGAGTAAAGCGATAACGACCATGTAGTGTCATGAACGTCGTTAGATGAGAACTTTTCTCTGCCAGGGGAACTTGTCAAAACCCAGAGGAAGCATCTAATGTAGAGAAATATTTTGCACCCCGGACTTTAGCAAACAGCTCATCTGCAGTGGGCAGCTGATATCGCTCTCTTTTCTCGGACTGGTTCAATCTTGTACATGTATAGTCCACACAGATACGTATTGATCCATCTTTTCTCGGAACAACCACCATGGGGCTGACCCAGTCCGTTGGGCTTGTAGATTCTTCAATGACTCCTAACGAGAGCATCCTGTCCAACTCCTTCGTCACTTTCTCATGATAAGGTAGTGGTACCCGACGAGGTGTAGCAATCGCATGTGGACGGGCGTCATCCTTGAGACAAATGGTATAGCGACATGACTGCAAACAACCCAGTCCCTCACACGCGTCTCCGAACTGCTTGCAACTGGGTCTGATTGTATTTTATCCGAATCGCGAACACTTGCTCCTTCTAGGAGCGGCTCCTCAGACCTACTCTCTTCACAACCGCTGCAACTGAATTAACCAATCCCAAATGCTCACAAGCACCAAGACCCAGCAACGGCTCTTCTTGAAAGGGCACCACCAGGAAGCGTAGGTAACGAGCACGTCCGTCTTTCTGCATAACATGACCCACGCACTGGCCATCCACAGACAGTGCTGTTGTGGATCCATATGACAAGAGTTTCGCAGCGGATGGGCGCAATTCAGACTTCCGGTGCAACCTGTTGTAAACTGCTCTGGGCAAAAGGCTAACCTCGGCGCCGGTATCTACCTTGTATGAAACCATCGTGCCATTGGTCAGTAACGGAATCCGCCAAGCCTTTCCCGATGTTTGAATGACTCCGATCATGCCCAAGTTATAGACTGGGCCTAGCTTTGTCGTAGAGTGAGAGGATGATGCCTCTTCATCTCTTGGCGAAAGCGTATCTTTTTCTTGAGATACTCTAGCTGACGCCATCTGGACTACGTTCACCCTTTTCGTCCGGCACATTGACTTCAAATGGTTAAGCCCATTGCATTTCTGGCACCGTTTGCCCCAAGCTGGCCACTTCCGTGGTGGATGCGTCCCCGCACAACACATGCAATCCTTGATCATCGAACCCCTAGAGGAATGTTAACGAAGAGCATCTACTTGTACTTCTTTGGAATCCTCATCCTCATCAACAACTTCATGATGAACTGTGGCTACATTGACACTTCGCTGAGAATCAGCCACCATCCTTTGACGCTGCGCTGTCGCCACATCTTCCGATCGACAGATCTCTAAAGCATTTCTCAAATCCGGATCTTCTGCCGCCAACAGGCGTTATGTAAGACGCTGATCCGCGACACCCAAGACTATGCGGTCCCGGATAAGTGAGTCTTTGATATCCTGGAAGTCGCATGTCTGCGCCAGACTACGCAAGGCAGTGACGAAATGAGCTACTTTTTCTCCCGGTTCCTGCACTCGTGTGAAGAAACGGTAGCGTTCGCAGGTGACGTTGGTTTTGGGCTGTAGAATTGCTCAAATTTCTTCAACACGACGGCGTACTTCTCACGTTCTTCTCCCTCGACGAAAGAAAGTGCTTCATACACCTGGCCATCGGAGCCGATGGCGTGCAACAACAACGACGTTTTGACCTCATCAGGGGTGTCCTTTCCCGCTTGACAAGTTGCCTAAATCTCAAACTTTTGGCGCCATTTGCGCCATGCGGTTGCCAACTCACCATCTGCCGGCAATGGAGGAGGCAATCCTGCTAATATCAATGCAAAAAACGCCATCAGAGACCCCTGGTACTATGTAAGATCGAGCGCTAGTGATCTCTTTCTATCTTCTGATCGCCTCTGATGTCTACTCTCCCGTATCAGTCTCATTAGCACTTTCTAACAACTATCTAGTGACACCCACTGAGACTACCAACCCGCGTCATCCCAAGTATCCTATAATCAGTGGGTTTGATTTTGGAAGTTGTTGCTCCAGTGGGTTTCATTTTGGAAGTTGTTGCTCCAGTGGGTAGGTGAGGTGTCCCCTAGCTAATGTGAGACAGTTCTGTGATAATAAACGTGTGAGCTTGCTTCCAAACTAGAAGCTTGATTGCAATTAAAGATTTGCAATTTGTATGTCTATAGCTGGGGAATTCAGGGATGACTTGGTTTTAATTAAAATGTTGTTGCGCGTTCAAAAGCAAATGACGATCTTACGGGAAGCTGTCACGTGTTAGCCGAATAGCCCGGATGTACCTAATGTGAGACAGTCTGTTTTCTCGGCTTGAAGGCCTTTAGTTGGGTGCTCATTTTCTTCTCCTGTAGGTGAAAGAGACCTTGTTTGCCGCTGTTAGTTGTAGCTTATTTCATGTTGTTGTTTGGAGTAGAACCGCGCTAAGATTTCGACTTGTAAACACTCACGTTGTGGTGGGTTTGTCAATTGAACTTGTAGTTTGTGTAGAAGTTTTGCCTGTGTATTGCAATTTGGTTGTTTAACTAAAGCTTTTGCAGGGTTTAGGACTACCAAGCTGCATTCCACTGATTGTGACTTGATTATTTTTATTATACAGTCTATGGATCATCTTGCATTGTACTCGTGTATAGTCAGACTTGCACTAAAGTAGAACAGCTTGACTAACTTAGATAAAGTCTGTAGCCTTTATGCTAAATTTACCTTGTTGTATTGTTAGTTGTTGAATATGTTCTGACTTCTTAGTAACTGTTATTTGGACAAACACGTTGGACAAAAGAAGGGCTGTTTTATCTGGCATTTGTCGAAGGTTTGCACACCAATAATGGTACCATTTGCAGCATCCTGGAGTGTCACATCCTACCCAATAGTCACTTGTATTGTCATCTTCATCATAATGATCTTTGCATTCGTGACAGATGTTGTCGTCTACTTGTTCAATCTGTGTGGCAGCTCTTCTTTTTGTTTTTGTTGTTTTCCTACCCTTGGTTCTTTTGTTCTCTCTCTTGTTGCTCTTGCTTAATTCTTTCAAATATGCTTCTCCATAATACTGTGGTCTGATTCTGGTTTTTGCTTTCGCTCTTTTCCTCTTCTGCTTTCTGCTGAAAATATTTGGTGAAGTACGATTCAACCCTTTGTCTGGTTGGGGTAGCAGTTGTAGCTGTTGGAGCTGCTGGAATAGTACTTAATTGATGTACAAAGGAACTGCTGTTTTAGTGTTTCGATCTTTATTGCTGAAGATGATAGTGGGCGTATTCCAGCTCCTCGAAAACCACTCACAAGGTGTTCAGGCAAGAATGATTCAGCAAAGAGTCGAGAAAGCAGAGATGGAAATATAGTTTCAGAAATTTGTGTGGTACTGGTGGCTAGTTTATACTCTCTCGCTACTTTCCTGCACACAGACTTTAGTGGACCAAATACAGCTACATCAAGCAGCTACAAAAGATGGGTGGTATGAGAGTGCAGACAGAAAATGGTTATTCCGTTTGCTTTGGCTTTGCCAATTAATTCTATAGCAGTGTGAGAATTGTGGCCATCTAGAAACAAAATGACGGGACCCGTTTTTGTCGGGGGTTTTAGGGCAGAGAGAAACAAACAGCTTCTCGAACCACTCTTGCATATGTGGTGTTTCCATGCAGCCAGATCTGCTGAGTAAAGTGTGTCTGGAGGACTTCCAGTTGTCCAGTTACCATCAATGTTCTCGGCTTTGAATACCACATAAGGAGGCAGTCTTTCTCCAACGGCGGACCCGCAAGAGAAAGTAGTAATATGTTCTTTCCCAGAACCACAACCCACTTCTGATACCACTCTGGTACCTTTCTTCACTATCACTTTTCTGGCAACAACAGAGGTACGAATTCCTGTTTCGTCGCAATTCCACAGGTGTTGCCCCAGGTCAGCGTGATTCAACTCAAGCACTCCTTTGCTCATAAAGTAGCTGTGTATCTTGTCAAAAAATGTATTCAAACTCTCTGGATTTGCAGCTACAGCTCTCTAGCTGTACAGTTAAATGTTCCGGTTTTCTTTCAGAGAGTTCTGGCCAGCGTTTGAGAAATTTTGCCATTACCTGCGTCCAGGAACACCATCTTCAAATGCACTAGGCCTACCTAGAGCTTGCAAGTAGTCGCTCACTACCGTTCCAACAACTTTTCTGTCTGCACGAACTCCAATTTCTCCCAAACTTGGCAGCAGCGTACCAATTTCTTCTTCTTCTGCATTTGAAGCACAAGGCCTTTTAGAATGATTGTGTACTGTTTTATGTACGTGTCTTCATATTTTGCTTCTCTCACATTCTTACAAAATAGCAGCCTTTCCATTTCACCTCTCTTAACTGCTTGTGCAGCTATCTCCAGGTTGAAATCATTGGACGAAGCCATCAACGAAATTCACGGAGTGCAGTAATGTAACCAAAAAGATTTCAGACCTAAGTACTTCCAATTGTCGCGTGCTTTGCACCGCCTTTTCCAATTAAATTTGTCTAGATTGCTAAGGGCTACCGCAATATTGAGTGTACTTGCAGTGGGTCAGGCATGGATTCACAGCTCTATTGAACTTGCATTAGCAATCTTCGCTGCTAGTTAGTAGTCTTACTGGGCTGCTTTAGCCAAGAGCAATAAATTACTGATGTTTTCGTAGGTAATATTAGGTAATAGCATTATTTATTTTAATATCAATCAGAACAGCTAGCTTTCATTACCAGCAAACACTACAGTTTGAAATAACTACAATTTCTATTTTCTTACATGTAACATTTGAGAGTAAACGGAGTAGGTACAGTGTTTAGCTGATACCGATTACGAAAATTCTACTCTAGAAAGTTTCGCTAGTATACTCGATTGTACTCGATTGCTTTGTACATTTACGTCATATTAGAATCGTTCTGCATTGAAATTCACTAGGCATGACTGACATTGAAGAGCACTCTAGACGTAGGTCTGCCATCGCAGACACTTTCAGAAAAGAACTTGTTGTACTGACGATTAACAAGGATCGACTGCTGTACCTCTGCAAAAAGTATGAGCAAACAATATCTTTCCAGAAAAGAAAAATCGTCTGTCTCACATTAGGTGTATCCGGGCTTTGGAAAGCGTTTTCGTGTTCTTGATGACGAATGTCCTGTTTTTCGCCAGCAACAGCAGATGATGAGGGGATGGAACATGTACCACAGCATTGGTCATAGAGGTGCTACATAACGTACAGCCTAGTACTGCTAGACTCATGATTATGACTACAGAAACGGGAGGTTGATTCGAGCCGTGCCTACTTTGAAGAGAGATGTGGGTAGTCACGTGATCTACACGTGTACAACTTACGTAAATGCGAGAATGGTGCAACTGGGTTAATTGTCTGCGCGATTTTAGGAACCTGCTAAGCGTAAATGCTTCCAATACTCAGTATACGTAAAACATTTGTAGTCTTCTAAAGTTAACTGGTAGTCAACTTCATGAAGCAGCTCACCCTGGACACGGTAGGGAAGACGGAGTGGAGGTGGACAAAGTTGTGGCTCGCCATCTTTCCTTCCGTCAGAAGTTTTAATACTGCCTTGAACAATATCGTATATCTTGCACCTGTATACAGAATGTATACCATAATCAGGAGCGTACTCAGGAGTTTCGTTGAGAGCTTTTCAATTGATATCAATAACTAATTTTGAATTAATAATAATAACCAGCAATAGATATTTCTCGGCTGAATCAAAACAATTATGATCATCTTCGCAGAATGTCGACCTATGTAGTATAATGTTTCCTAGTTTTGTCCTCTTATAGGATCTTGTCGAGCCACTTTGGCAGATAAACTTTGAGTTGAGCTCTGTCAACCTCAGTAACGGACCTGTCACTCGCCAGTGTGGTAAGATGTGCAATATAGGCACTACGTCGAGAAATTATACGTTGGAAAGCATCAACAAGTTCTCGTGCCTTCTTGGGAGACTTATGATACAAGTCATATCTACAAGTACCTTAAAGAAAGGGTTGCAAGATGTATCTTTGCATGCAAGCTCCAGTTAATTGACATAGCATGACCAGAATAGCTATAGCTGGTTTCGTTGCATGCTGCTCTTCACGCCATTGTACTCCCCAGTGGGTTCACGGATCAGTCGTCAGTGCCAACGTCGGTAAGCACTGCCATATCTCCAGTACTCAAGAAACTTGAGCTGCTGTCTATATCCTACATACAGAGTACATGCAGAGCTTTTCCAACACATGAAAGAAGTCCATGATTTTTAGTGTACGAGGTGCTTGCACACTAGAGAACCTTCAGAAGACTTTGATTTCACCATCTTCAGCATCCTCCTGGCGGTAGATGATAACAACCACTTCACTATGCCAACGTCAGTGCTACCGTCCATTAGAAAGCTATAGAAGTGAAGTGTTAGCATTGAGTCGTTGAATTGCTTGGGCTGAGAATGAGCAATGAAATAATGAAGTAGGTACTGATTGCTTTGTGCACTATGATCCGCCAAGCTATATCGTAGCTCATGTCAAACTTTTTGCACACGCGGTATTGCAACGATTTATCCATTTTAGGTAGACTGCGAGCTATTGGAGCGTAGGGAGACTCCTTGCCATTACTCGTTGAGATGTTCCTGCGCCTCTGGCTGACGACATCACACCTGCCTTGCCTGATCGGAAAGTTGTCGTGGCGCGAAGGTCGAGGCCTGGGTTTGCGCGCTTGCGCCACTTGCTAATGATTCAGTGTTTCAGGAAACGGGTACTTTAGGCGAGGATCTCGGCCAAGCGAGGTTTGTTCTTTGAGCAAACTTTTGGTCCAGTTACGGTAACCAGACGTGGGAGGCTGTACCGGAGTCCGCCGATCACGAACGGTTGGGAGACTGCCCCACGGGACAGACAGCAGCTAACGACGAGGAGTGAGCCCTAAGGAAGCACGCACGGAAAAGGGTCAGTTCCAGCGAGCGCCCGGAAGGTGTCTCCACAAAGATCCCACAGCCTGATCCTCGACTGCTTATATAGGTCTACTACATATGTGGCAGGCTACTTTATATATGACTCGAACGTCTTGCTTTTCCAACGTCCTAACTCTTGATGATAGAGTTGTCTATGCTTTGGGCTTTGTTTCGGAAGCTGTGGCCAGAAAATCCCGATCAGTTCAGCCCTGCTGACTGCAACGCTCGCTGCATCTCTTGCACTCAGTCTAACGGGGATAGAGGACAGCCGTCGCTGAAGATGAACAGTGACCCTGACCGATTGCCCTTGACGTTGACGGCCATGTATGCCAAGAGCGACGATACCGGGCAGATATCATTGGCGCTCCCTCCAAGATAGATATCGGCACCGCGGCGGGAGGGGCATGTCTTTGACTGCTTGCGGTGCAGCCGCACCACGGTTGGATTCTCGCGGGAGTTGGTCGTAACATCCTGCCTGAGGTGTGAGGTGAGACGCATACTCATTCTAACATAACAGTATCACAGCTGTTCAACTTCGACCAAGTCGTTTGATTTGCTCTCCACGGCGTCCACTAATTTGTGATTCAATGCTGTCTTTCTTACTCATTCTAACATAACAGTATCACAGCTGTTCAACTTCGGCCAAGTCGTGTGATTTGCTCTCCGCAGCTCACTAATTTGTGATTCAATGTCTGTCTTTTTTAACATAACAGTATCACAGCTGTCCAACTTCGGCCAAGTCGTGTGATTTGCTCTCCACAGCGTTCACTAATTTGTGATTCAATGTTGTCTTTCTTGCTCATTCTAACATAACAGTATCACAGCTGTTCAACTTCGGCCAAGTCGTGTGATTTACTCTACACAGCGTTCACTAATTTGTGATTCAATGTTGTCTTTCTTACTCTTTCTAACATAGCAGTATCACAGCTGTTCAACTTCGGCCAAGTCGTGTGATTTGCTCTACACAGCGTTCATTAATTTGTGATTCAATGTTGTCTTTCTTACTCATTCTAACATAACAATATCACAGGTGTTCAACTTCGGCCAAGTCGTGTGATTTTTGCTCTCCGCAGCTCTCACTAATTTGTTATTCAATGTCTGTCTTTTTTAACATAACATTGTCACAGCTGTTCAACTTCGGCCAAGTCGTGTGATTTGCTCTTCACAGCTCTCACTAATTTGTGATTCAATGTTGTCTTTCTTACTCATTCTAACATAACAATATCACAGCTGTTCAACTTCGGCCAAGTCGTGTGATCTGCTCTCCACAGCTCTCACTAATTTGTGATTCAGTGTCTCTCTTTTTTTCCCCATAACATTGTCACAGCTGTTCAACTTCGGCCAAGTTGTGTGATTTGCTCTTCACAGCGTCCACTAATTTGTGATTCAATGCTGTCTTTCTTACTCATTCTAACATAACAGTATCACAGTTGTCCAACTTCGGCCAAGTCGTGTGATTTGCTTTCCACAGCTCTCACTAATTTGTGATTCAATGTCTGTCTTGTTTAACATAGCAGTATCACAGCTGTTCAACTTCGGCCAAGTCGGGTGAGTTACTCTCCACAGCTTCCACTAACTTCTGATTCAATGTCTGTCTTTCTCTAACTCTATCATAACAATATCACATCAATAACAATAAGGTCTTCCAATTTCAATTTACTGTACCAGCTATCAGTACAATCGATATCATGACACACCGCAATAATCTACTTCTCACATCTAATCAACGTTATATAGACTTTCTGTTTATTCGATAACTACAGAAACGGTTACTGTCTGGTGGAACTTCCGCTTTACTATCCGTTACTTACTTGACCAACCCTATTCCCGTATATGATATACCCAGCAGTCCCTCACATTCTTCATCCTAACAACGAATTTATGACGTAAACAACTTCAACAGAACATAGTTTATTTAGTCGAATTGGAACCCTTATCTAACCTGATTGTGAGATTCCAATTTAGTTGAGAGGATGACTCTTGACTGTAGACGATTTATTTAAGTTTGAAAAAGAGACTTCGATCTTGTCGCCTGGAAAAAGTTGCCTTGAACCTAAATGAAGCCGAACTCAACACTCCACAGAACCTGCTGAAGGCAAGGCATCTTCGCTAACTATTGCCTTGAGGAGAAATCTCTTCGGTCTCAGCAATTTTCTTACCAAATAGGCCGTCTTTGTCAGTCTTCCCCAAGTTTAGAGGTAACATTCAACATTCAGATGGTCATTGTAGATTCTACTGAGAGCATTGGTAGCCTTTACTTTGGGAAAGCCATCGACTGCAGTCCCACGTTTTCGTCGAACTCACTTCTTCGATTACCAGGTGTAATACAGGGAAATTTTATTGTACGTGAGAATCTTTGCACATTCGTCTTCTTGGCAAAGCTGGAAGAATGCTGTCAGTGTTGTAGTTGGTGGTGTGACGGCACGTTCTGGCGCAGTTGTCTGGTCTGAAGAACACCCTCTGTCCGTTTTCGAGATGAACCTGGAGGTGCTCAACGTTTGCATGTCGGTCGTGTATTGGAAATCCCAGAATGCGCCACGTGGCTTCATTCGTGCTGACATACCGAGCAACCAGTTTGATGGCAGTTGATCTCGTCTGTCCAGTGTTCTTTTTCAAGGCCCAATACCGCCACATTGCATCTCGTTAATGTTCACACGTACTTAAATCTTTTTTTTTGATCAAGTCACAATGCTCTACGTTGACGTGCGCGTTGAAATGCGAAATACGGCTTGGGTAGCGATTGTATGGAACTACCCAGATTGTATGGAACTATACCCGCGTATTGTCAACATCGAGCTTCTTGCTGTTAGTAATGAAGCAAGTTTTGAGGTCTCCCTCTTCCGGTGACAGTCGTCGATATGGCGGATACCATCGTGTCCTGATTGGGTGTATCGAAGGCAGGTGTTAGGATATCGCTTTGCGCAGCTGCCCTCACGAATGCAAGGTGACGCTTTGTTGAATTCAGGCGGGCCGCCGACTGTGATTCAGAATGTCTGCTAAAATCAACCGTTTGTCGTTGGGACCAATTTATGTATGCGATTATTCACCCACAACAGATCCACATCGTTCTCATTGAGAAAGACCTTCAAGAACGGCATCTGATCGGGTGAGAGTGTTCAACATTCAAAACAGTAAAATCTCCGTAACGGGTACGCTTCAGTACGCAGTGAACGTTGACTTTGTACGTCCGGGTAAGCGTCCTACCACAGACACGATTTTAGCCCTTACACTGAGACGCGGCATGGAAAACAACATCAACGAGAGCTCCTCTTCAGGATGCTCAGTGACGCAAAGACCTGCACCTCTGGCGATCTCTGCACATCTTTAGGCGGAGACCGTACACTAAGGTAGACACAGGTAAACTTAATTTACCCTGGGTAGAAATTTTTGAGACATTTTATGTAGTACTTGACTTTGACTAGATTTCAAACTGGTATTACCGGATCAGTATTATTTACATTACTATGTACAGTCGGAATTGTCCGGCCCCATATTGTACACCATCAGTAGCTAGCTATTTTAGCTGTTTGGTCCTCGTTTGCTTTCTGCCTATAAATCTCCGTTTAACCTCACTCTTGTCCATGTATTTACTAAGTCTCGAGCTTCGATGCCAAACCCATTCGATTCTCCGCCGCTTCTGACAACAAAGCTTGACCGTAGCACATTTAGCATACCAGATGTGCCGAGGTCAAGTCTGGCAAAAGGCGCAGGTCGATTATGCTGTAGTCTTTCAGTCCAGAGGGCGACGAAGAAGTTCCAGCCAGATTTCTCCTCGTACGTCGCGTGACGTAACTTGGCTTCTGATCAAGACTACTCGATAACTGCCTTCTTTCTCAACGTATACGAGCTACTACGGAACTCTCGTTTACGCGTCTGAAAGTTATCGTAAAGCGACCAATGTTGTGAACAGTGAGAACAAAGAACGTAAAAATGCCTATACACTGATCTGGCAGGTGCAGTGGGATTTGCTATTAAACGCATGCGTACAGGTAAATGCCTGGATGCTACTGGCGTTACCAGCAGTACAACAATATAGAATCGACCCTCCTTACATGTTTAATTATTAATGGCTTTCCGTTTGCCTTGGAAATGGTGATAGCTCTTCTTAGTCAAAGCAGTAAATGAGATATCACATGTCAATATTATTGAAATTTATTGTTGTTAGGACGTCTACTAGCGCTGCATGAAGAACATAGGCGAATAGCCCACAGTCTACCAATTTCTTGCTGTTGAATAGCATATTTAACCGCAAAACAGTCTCTCCAACCTGGACAGGCTTTGCTACAGCTCTATTCTGCAGTGTTGTTTCTGTTGTTCTTGACTGTTTTCAATGTTTGCTTTGACCTATGGGAAATTTATTTTCATTTCGTTTAGATGATTTTCTGCTTGCTGCAACACCAAGCAACTGACTGACAGAAGTGACTTCACTGTTTTCTGCTTTTAAAGGAAATCTAGTCTCTCGGCCGTGCATTAAGAGAAGGGAATGAAATTAGTGTAGTTTTGAACACTGGTTCGAATAGCAAACAGAAATGGGTCGATGAGATCATCCCAGTTCTCGGCCTGCTTTTTTTACTAATTATTTAATGCATCTATGTAGTCATAATGTTAGGGCTAAGGCTATACGTACTGCGTAGTCATAATTGCAATAGAACTAATACTACTTATCTTATATTCTTAAGTTACTTTCTAATTGTCTGATTCGTTCTTTCATCTAGTATTTGACTGAGGATGATAAACTGCTGTTATTCTTTGTCTAACATTGAATTGAGAATGGATTGGCTTAGCCATCTGTTGAAACATCCAACTTGTAGTAGATACACTTACCTAAAGTAACATTGGAAATACATGATTCAATTAGCAGGGACATGGGGCATATCTGAAACAACCTGGTTGACAAATTCTTTTCTGTGATATGTGATAATGTCATTTGGAGCTCCATGCCTACAGCTGGTCGTATACAAATCCCCAGCCACTGTAACAGCAGTCTTGTCTGTGAGGGGAAAGCTTCAATCCGTTTACTGAAATAGATTGCCATTGTTGGTATATGTTGGTTTCCTTGACTTGTCATTGTTAGTCTATATTGGGTTTTTTACTTGTCGTTGTTCGTGGTCCCGTGAGATCAATTCCTAGCAGACTTTACACTGTACTGGAATAGGGCGGAGGTCATTTGATTGCAATTTAAAAACATAATTTGTCCTCTGGCACCTATCAAATTTTTGACTAGACAACATTAATCGTGCTAGTTTCTTATAAAAAGCCCACTAACAACTCAAATTTTACCAGATTTTTAATGTCCATGTACTGGTTTGACCAGTAGTATCTACTCCATATTTTGTTAGTGGTTGTTGATCTTCCCAGGTGACCGCCAGTTGGATTTATGTGACGTTCCTACTACATCAATCAAGAGAATTTCTTTCACTCAAGTAAATTAAATGCCTTTCGTTTCCTTCTTGGAACAGCAGCGTAGTTGGTCTGTCCAGAGAGTAAGAATTCATTATATGAGTTTGCAATGTTTTCTTACCATTTTTCCTCTGTAAGTCCAATCTCTACTTCCTACCACATCATTAAGGTAATGGTACCATTGTAATATAGCCTTTCTCCAACTAATAATGCATGGAGTTGTTAATTCTATCTTGTAGCTTCTACGTCTGACCCTGAATCCATATGGTTCGTCAACTTTGCGTTGTCCACGACTGTGACACTAACTCGCATCCAGACTGAGACGACTTACAAGCCAAAGGGAAGCATATTAGCACTACGAAATCATACACCCACGACTACGTGAACTGTAGTTAACCAAAGAATTCAATCTACGTGCTACGTATACACTACTGTATGCGCGCAACTGTAGAGTCATCGCAAGAACCTGCAATTACTGAAAATTCAGTGTTACAGATGGTTCTCTAAATATATAGTGTATCTGGTTGATCGAGTCAACAGTCACCATACGGTAGGAGTCAGTTTTCCGTAAAGAGTCGATTTTCTTGTTTTTCCACCGGCTCGTACTGATACGGCTCTACAATGCCTCCAGATGCTATTTCCTCCTGAAATGACTTAGAAATACTACTATCTAGCGAAGACCTGCTATAATTCAGATCCAAGCTCGCGGAGTCGATGCTAGATTGACCTGAACGAGGGCGAGTTTCGCATTCTTCCTCTATTCGCAAAACCATTACGTAACTTCAGTTTCTCTTGTGATGTCACAACGTACACGTCTCAAACTTACTGGAAAGCGAGAGACGGGGCCAATGGTCACCGGAAATAACTTTTGTTTTACCTTTTCAATCATTGGCTATAATACCTAAAACATGCACTAATATTTACTGCCAAAGCAACATTTCTAAGTTTTAAAGTGTATAGCGATTGTTGCATGTTACCCTCCCTTTAAGACGGCTTTCATTGCCTTGTGAAGCAAATGAACACAAAATTTATCTTTTTGAAGAAAAGTTTCTGAAATGTTGAATGAGTAAGTGTTGGCTGGACGGCCTGATAACATTTCAGGTACACTCTGGTCATGGAATCCTCTTAGTGTTTCAATCGCTTGAATTTGGTTTCAGAATCGCCTGAAATATGTCTTGCAAACGTCGTAATACTTATGCGGTCTACGGCAGGCGATGATGGACTTGTAGCTTAGCTTAACAAAGATACAACCAAAATAGACAAAGAACACACCAATCTCTGCTTTTGCATTGACGACCGTTGCAAGAATCACAGAATTGCTGCAATTCGTACTTGCGTTTAGGGCTTTATCGAACCCGCAGAAGGTATCTACTGCCAGATCTATGTCAAACTTAATTTCACGTCCGAATTTTTTGGAAGCCTTCTCGTGTTGTGAGTAATATGGCAAGAGCAACCCATGAAGACCACCGTTTTTACTTTCTTCCAGTACGAGGATGCAAATGCCGTTCAGCCTCTCGAGATTTGCACTAGCAGCATCGTATAATAGTCCAACGCAGTGGTCCCAAGGAATGCTATATGCAGTATATTGAGCTAGAGTTGATTGCATTTTGTTGTAAATGGACACTGCTGTAGCAGCACAACGCCAGTGGTTGAACACAGTTCAAAATGTGGCCTTTTGGGACACTACTTTAGTAAATGGAGTGGTACACTTCAAGAATTCCAGTATGAAAAAATTGATTATTAAGTTTTCCAATTTCTTTTAATAATTTTTTTGTCAAAGACAACTGGCTTCAATGTTTCATGAGGAGGAGAATCTAACCATTCCTTGCCTTGTGTCTCTTCCTCAGATAGTTGCTGGTGGGCACATTCAAATAAGTGGTTTGCACTAGCCCAATTGTGTGCATCAGAAATGTGATTAAGCACACCACCACAAATGATTGCAAATTGATGGTATCCGTGAAAGGAGCTTTTGCTTTCCCTGTTTATGGCGAGCTTCTTAGAAACCCCTTTAGAGACATGCCATATGTCGTACTGATGTTTAACTGATGGATGGTTTTTTCTGCATAAAGCTAATGATTTTTGGATGTCTATTTGTAGCTAATTGATGTATTGAAATACCTCATTCAACGAATATTGAAGTGGCCTTTCAAGATTTGTCTTTTCCATAGCAACAGAGTTGGCCACTTTACCCACCTGAAACAACTGAAAGTCAGGCATCTTCTCTGTGTTTTGGTTTATATAAATAGGTGTATGTTTCATATTTAGTTGAATACCCTCGACTATCGCATCTTCCATCCTCAATAATCGAAAGTGGTCCACTTGCAGAGTTAAAGTTTCTTGTTGATGTTTCTTCTAGGCATCATTTGTATCTAGGAAAACAGTTATTCTCTATTCTGTAATATGTTGATTCTGACAACAGCTGTAGTTTTAGAATTTCTGCAAAGTGAGAAATTTTGCTGTAAGTTTCTCCAGAAAACAAAATAGCTGCAGAGACCATCAGGTTGCCAGCAGGCATTCCTGCAATGGATGGTTGTGATCTGCATTGCCTCTCATGTCGTTTGGAACAGATGATGTTCACTGTTAAAAGTGTACCTGTCCAGAATTGAGCGTGGCTAACGACAAGTGAGCCTTAGACTGGACAAAACTGAAACAGTTCTTGAAGGCGGTCATTAAAAACAATAAATTTTGAAACATTGTTAATCAACAATTTATTTATGTTGGAAATTGATAGTTCTAGCTGCATACATGACAGGAAAAATAGTTTTAGATTTTCAAGCCAAGCCTTCGCTGAGATATATCAGGTCAAAGTTGCTTCTTGTTCTTCAAGTTCCGGTAACGGGCGTGGTGTAGTGTACACGTCACAGAGGGGAGACTCCACGCTAGCGTGTACGGAATCTGTTGCGAAAGAATAGTTCGGTGTTGCGTGGCTGCAGGATGCACCAATTCGCGCAAGTCATACGCAAGCGTGTTTCGATTCGGTAGATCCTCAAGCTAAGAAAAAGTGGAATCGCAAATAAGGAGGACAATTGCAGAGACGATTGTGTCGTGCCAATCTTCTGAAGTAGTTGCATTTGGTGCTTTGTCTTAGACACAGCTGGAAAGACTGCTGACAAATCTAACACCAAGTCACTTCTTGTAGTAATTTCAGCGCAAGAGACTGTACAGACTGAGAGTAGTTGGTGCGTCAAACGTGGCAAAATCAATAGAATGCCTCTGGTAGTTTCGTACGTCTTGTTTTGTAACAAGGATCTCTTTGGGCAAGATCATTGACATTGAACTCATCTTCTTGTAACTTTGCTTCTGGCTTGAAGTCTACGTACACAATCAAGTATCATTGTTTCATTGACTTACATGGTTCTTCAAGTGGCAACAAGAATTCTACTTTTGCAGTATGTTGTAATTTTGAATAAGAAGTCTGTTTGTCACTGTAACAATCAACATTCTCGCTATTTGTTTACCTTCAAGTACACGCTCAATTGTTATCTCATTGCCAATTTCTGAATAATTTCGTTGCAAGAAGAAGAGAGGTAAGAGACTGGCACTCAGGCCGCACTGAAAAAGTTTTTCGTTTCACGTAACGCAAAAAATCACAGTCGGTCGGTCGGAATTTTTCTATTTTCCGCAATTTTTTTATTTACTAATGCATACGTTAAATTCTGTCAGAGTAAACTTACTTGTTCTTCTTGCATTGGTGTTTGCAAAGACAATTATTCTCCAGACGTAAGTAATCGCACGTACAGAATACACGGGAGAAAGGAAAAACATGCAATTTAATATTAGACTATGCAGTCATTAAGACCTGCATATGTAAACATATTATATTTTAAACAGCAGATATAATATGGCAGCAACGACTAGCAGTCTTTCAGAAGCATATGGACCGACTTGCAGTCCTTCAGAAACAAACACAACGTATTAGCTTACCTAATTCAACTCAGCATGTTTAATTTTATGTCAGATTTTGAGTTTTGCTACATCCAAATTAACTTAAGTCTCTGAGTCATCCATCAAACGACAGCTGTCAGAAGGACTTGTGTAAACTGCGTTTTAAACCTACTTTAGGCATCCTGCAAATTACAGGTTTGTCAATTTTTTAGTTTCCACATTGGAAGTACTGTAGAGTACTTTCCAAGTACTCCTGTGGTCTGCGTGCATCCACAGTAGCACAGTAACTGCATACTCCATGGAAATTCAGTTTGGAAGAATAGTAGGATAGCTCCACTGGATCAGCACAGCGTAGAAACACCTTTACAAATACCTTCCTCTGCATCTCATGATCTATAGAAAAATAGTGGACTTCCACAGTAGTAGTTAACATCCTAAAGTGCTTCGCGTAGGAGAGTGAGTGCAGCTGAGGGAAACTCGCGTGAGAGTATAGACACCGAGGCTTAGAACATTGGGTACATTCTACGGTCATGCGAACACGTTGTGCAGTAAACATTGAATTGCTGCAGCTTTGCTCATCTTGTCTGGAAGCGACCGTTTTATTCAGCTTGGAAGGGTTGTTGTGATCCGTTGTCTCTGTTCCCTTCACAGTATCGTATGCCTTGTAGTGGTTAGGTGAACCATCATCTACGAAAGGATCTGGCAACCAGGAGAGCTCGTTTTCAATGTCAACAGGAAGGCGGGTTCGCTGGCACAAACCAAACGCACATTTATCAGTACCACATTTCTTTATCTGGAATGAATAATGACGAATGCGGCAGTGGGTAGTGAGGAAATCTAATGGCGTTTTTACACTAGGGTTAGCGACATTGGTTAGCAAACTTAATTATAGATACCTACCGTTGTGCAGACCTCTTGAGAGCATTTAGGTGTCATATTCTTGGTTAGCACTAACCAGACTAGATTGCATTCTTCGATGGACCTCCAGACTATGCTCTTGTTACTTCTTCGTCGTCTGCAGTATGCAGTCATAGCCAGGCGGCGTCGACAAATCATTGCGTTAAAGCGCAACGAAAAGCGGCTACGACCACTGGCGTCGATGCTGGTGTTTCGCAGGAAGTTTCCGCAAATATTTGCACTACTTCGTCCGCTCCTGCAGAGTTATAAAAAACCGAACGAGCACGCCGATGACGAACAGAGTGGATGAATCTCCGCAGCTGCAGGTGGTGAGATCAAGCTCGTCTGGTATGGAATGACGGGGAGTGGAAGAAAACTTCAGAATGACACAACCTTCTTGCGTTTGTGTGCCGATACCAACCACACTGCTGTTCATTACCGCCACAAGGTACCTGCAGCCTCTGTCCACGGACAGCCAGAACTCCATGCTCTTCCATGATCAATTGTCCCGCTGTTTGTCACGCATGCGAATGGACATAATTTATGTACGAGCAGGTATGTTCTCAAGAGACAAGTGAGAACGCAGGTAGCTAACCCCAAACTAAATTAAGTATTGTGTTTCAGAGATCCGGTAGTTAACCTAACCCTAGTGTGAAAACGCTATAAAGCGTGGCTTGTTTTTAGGTCATCTTGCTTTGGTGCCAGAATACTGGTATTAATGGCAGGATCAATAGCAGCTGCAGACTCCATGAAGGATTTGATATCCTCGTCAGTAGCCGACTTACATATGTGCACTTGCTGACCAGAGTATACAAGGCGATTGAAGCGTTTCTCGACAGATTTCACTACTGAACCCATAAACTTTGTCCATGCCTCTTTGAGAACTGGTGGTAGCTTGCGAATTGCCTCCATACTACCACAGGCACGAAAGTATTTCTCCACGTCATCTGAGCTTGCTTCTCGAGAGAGGGCACATTTTTGTAGACCTAGGTTCGAAACAGACATACAGCGTTGAGCGGAGTTTACATATGAGTGGCCTGGAGCGGTATGACAGGCGACAGACATGTCCAGATCCAATGCATAGAATAGCAAGATCCAGGACAACTGCACGGACTGAAATGTGCAGCGATGGTCACCACCCCATCAGTGTACGAAAAAAAGAACCGGAGGTACGTCATGTGACGGCAAGATGTGACCTCTCAAAGCTGCACAGAGCTCAACAGCATGTCGCACGGGTGTAGATGGCTGAAGCACAGTATCCTTGATAATTACGTTCAACTGACCCTGGTAAAACGACCCAGAGGTTTCACTAGGAATGTTGCATTTGGTGTCAGTGATCCTGTAGAATTCTGGTCGTGATCCAAGGCCATTGCCTTATTTCCCCAACCATGATGTTTGGTCTGGCTCTTACTCCCGTAGACATTGGTAGTGCGGGTTCACCAACAGGTATCTTTGCCTTGTCGTCAGGCAGACAAAGGTACTGTGGTGTCGTATACTGTCGGCCATAGCCCGCTGCATCTTGAATAATGCTGAACAGTAGTGGTCGTCTTCATGGACTGAACGCAGCTGTCTGGCCTGAACGCAGCTGTCTGGCCTGCACACAATACCTGACATCCAGCTTACCACTGTATTTCAGTGCCGCATGACTCTGTCGCGATTTTGGCTGAAATTGCAATGCTAGCCAATCAATACTTGGTATCGGCGTACCAGGAGGGCATTTGTCAGCTGCTTGCTGGTGAAGATCACGTTGTGAGATAAAATGGCTTAGATGGGCAATGCCATGGCGCCGTTCGTCTTCCGCCGTGACTTCTCTGATAAGACCCTTTAGGATGCCCAGGAATGTGTCGTATTCATTGGGACGGCCAGTGTTCAAAGTACTGAGGTCGGCACATAGTTCCCGGAGCTCACCTAGTACGACAAGACGCATGCGATAGTTCAAAATCGGAGAACTGACTCAGTGGCGGCACAGCATAATCGAGACTCTGTCTAGACTTGATTTCTGCAGCCTACTGTTTCAAGTGTGCACTGTACTTCTCCATAACGATAGCTAAACTTTCAACATCTTTTGTGAAACTGTTCTACGCAGGCCTTCGCAGCACTGGCTTTCCCAGCATTCCAAATAGCAACTGAGCAACGGTGTGCATGTCCTTAGCAGACAACTGGTGTTTCTTCTTAACCTTCTTCGCTCTGTAGTTGTTGTAGTCATTAGAAGCCATTCAGGTTGATGGAAGTGCTGATATATCTGAATTTCGAGCAGCAGCATTTGCTGAAGTGTCATGGTGGCCGTCGATCTCCACAACACGCGAGCAATGAACCGCACGATGTACATACCCTCACTGTCACAGAGACTAACCGGGAATCCGAGACCGGCAGTCGTGAGGAGATCAATAACGTCAGCAACCAGACAATCCATACCAGTGGCTGTACCGCCAGATCCAGATGCAGGTGACAAGGGAAGACGCTGCTCCGACGCCTTCCGCATCAACACGTCGTTTGCACTTCCAGCCGGAAGTTGTTGACAAGTCAATGTCACTACTGGCCCGCACGCTCGTAAAGCGACGTAAATAACATGTAAATCGAATTTACGATCATATTGAAACCGTAAATTACGCCTATGCTACTCGTAAATAGACGTATTTATTCGTAAATATAGACGTATTTATTTGTAAATGGCCACTTTACGTTCATTTACGGTCATTTACGTTGTAATTACGGGTCATTCACGATTGTTTTACGTAGGGTTTACGACTCAATTTACTCTAACCATAGATACTAGAGCGGGGGAAAGGGATTGGCAACGCCCGCTTACTTCCGAGACCATGCGCGTTACACGTGACGTCATGACGGCATATATGGCGGCTGTCCCTTGCAATGATTCTGAGGTTCTCCGCGACGCTGTGGCAGTTGTGTTGACTAAGGTAGACGATTCCCTGAGTGGAAGAAGTAGGAGTGTTTCAGTTTTAGCAGAATCGCTATTTGTCTGGAGTGCTCAGAACAGGCAAGCGTTCGAGAGCTTCGCTAAGTCACTGTTGCGGTTGCTTCTTCCGTGTTTGAAGGACGTGGGAAAGAAGCCCAGGAGATCGTGGACGGAGATAATTTGGCGCAACTTTCATGCGGTTCGTGTCTCCAGTGACTTGACGACACTGTGGAAGTCTCAACCAACTGAGGTGTGTTCAGGTGATTCGATGCTTTGTCAAATGTTGGTTACTGCTATCATGGAGCACCTCATAAAAGTCCATTACCCTGTTGAGGTTACGTCGTTGACTCATCAGTCTGAGCAATTGGCCACGTCAACAGAGGAGCAAAAGGTGATACCATACATGGCAGGTTACATTCCCGTGTCACTAAGAAAGAAGCTAGAACGATCTTCCCATCACCAAAAGAGGAATTTATTCTGTGCCTCTGGGGGATGTGTGAGAATGAGACGGAGTGTGAAGATTTCCTCGCCTACACTAGACACTGGGTGGATCGAGTAAACCGTGGAGGTCTGTTTATAGTCAGTGATCTGTCCTATCTCCTGTTTGAGCAGCTTGAACTCAATGTTCGTAAGCTCTACCATTTGTCAGCGCTTGACACTTCATCGTCGTTATGTTCCCGTGATGAAGTCAGAGAGGCAGTTGTGGGATCAGATGACGTTCAGTTCTATTGGTCCCAGTTGTCTTCAGATCTTGATGATGATGGTTGTCATCAGCTACTTAGCATGATTGTAGACTTATGGATTACAATACATGGATTTTCATTTGTGAGATCATTTATGGAACAGTACAAACAAGCTCATGCAGTAGGTACTTCTAAAGCTAAGCCTCTTTGTAAGACTTTGAAATCTTAGGTACTTTGTTGCTGAAATCTCACAGTGCCCTTAGAACAATGCTTTTGCACATAGCCTTGGCCGCTTATGCAATGGAGTGTTCACTTTGTCTACAGCCAGATCACCTGGTCCCCTTCTTCTCGAAAATCTCCCAGTGTTTCCATGGACAGGAGCAAGGGCCACTGAGCTCATTACTCGAATAGAAGATGTGTTGTACTCAAACTGCTCTACATTCGGGTTGTCATTGGTTCCTCTCTGCTGACGTTGTTTGCCAAAAAATGGTTCAAGTATATCTTGGCAACAGATTCGATTGGATAGCAGGCTGTTCACTTCTGGAATGCTCAGTAAATACTGTCCCATTTCACAGAATGATTTCACTAAATATTGCACAGGATATTGTACATAATCAAGTAATTTGACAACTGAAGGTTTTACCAGTTATCTTGGTCCCTTCTAGAGTCTCTCTACTCAACAGCATGGTCTTTATTTACAGAGGCAGACAAATCCTCTCTTTCTGCTACACTGCTCTCCCATTTGTCCAGGTATGGAAGAAATTCATTTTGCAACCACTGTGAAAACAAGACTCTGTATTTGAGTTGTACTCTATTTATTAACAATCTGTATATAATGTATTAAATAAAAATTATATATGTTTGTGTGTATATATTATATTAAATAAAATACAAAAGTAAAATATATGTATGTATATATTATATTAAATAAAATACAAGTAAAAAATGTATATTGTCATGTTCTATATGTATGTATAGCTTGTATAGTAAGTGAAGTTACTTTAGTTTATCATATCATCAATAAGTGCCATAAATATTACCTTGAAACGAAAATCATTGACAGACCGATAAGGCGTTCTGAAGGGCTTCAATTTTTTGTAGCACTCAGAATAATTGGTAACATTCAGGCAGTCAAAGAATCGATCCATCATTTGACAAAATGTTGCTGTTCCCGAAAAAGCGTCTCCACCGATCTCCAGCAGAGCATGACACACTGACTCACTCAGTACCTGTAGACACACATAAACATGTGTATGATACATCCAGTATATTTCTGTCCAGAGGAAAGAGGTAAAGCAGTCGCAATGATTTCTACTGTGGCAAGGAGACGTACATACATTCTTACCTGAACTGCTAAGTCCACTCTCATTTTAGAAAACGAGGATAACTTGAGGTGCTCTAACCCTAACCCTAACCCTAAGGTTTAGGCACTAGTGGAAACGTGCCCTAGATATTTTAGCGCTTTGTCACCCCATCGACCAAACTGTTCGAACACTAGGGGCACAGCAGATGGTGAGGAACCTTGCGGTAGAATTTCTTCTAAGTACTTTTTGGCTTTGATTTCTTCTCTACGAAGAGCAGCAGCTCAATCAAACAGAGAAGCCTTGGATAGAATGTCAATACACCAAAGATGTGCCATTGAGACATCTAAATCAGTGCTTTTTCCAGATTGATATTTCAATACGGTAATGTGTGGCCTGTTCGAATTGCAGTAACGATATTGTGCTTCATTTACTGACTATACATATATTTTTCATATTTGAATTAGGATACAATAGCAAATGGCTAACTACGTTTATCGTATGACAATAAAAGCAAGAAAACAACTAACAACTAAAATACAATATATATTTAACTACTAATTGGTTAAAAGGAATCGTGTGATCCTTTCTCTATAAAACATCTACGAGTCTGGGCACTTGGCCTGTCCCGACAAGGCATTACTGATTTTCTTCAGAAGTACATTGGCATTGCAACATTGCAATTGAATGGCAATTCTTTGACGCCCATAGTTTTTAAACTCTGCCCTGTTTGATTTTCCAAAGTCATCCTTTGACAAGTCATCTAAATAGGTCTGCCTTCTTGCTCCATCTTCCAGAATGTTCCAAGACTAGTGGAACCACTCTCACAGACAACCACCAGGATGTTTTCTTTCTCGTAGCGAGCCAACTTCCTGTCTTCCCTTCTAGCAGCGGCTGCTCCCTCCATAGTGGTTGACGTTGGAAATATGTTCGAACTCCACGGATGAGCAAGTGCTATATCGTTGGAACCAATACCAGTATCAAAAACAACAATGTCTGGGCGGCTGTTAGATGTAGCATATCTATCTCTTGGCTCTTTTTATTTTGAATTTGAGATCGTTTAGACACTCTGACCACACAGACATGATCGAGTCATGTGACCACACATGACCACCCCTGTTTTGCATGTAATCTGATGATATCCGCTTGAGTCACCAGTTTCTCGTCCACAGTCACACGTCTGAATATTATCACACAAAGGCAAGGGAAGTCCAAGTCTGTCTGTGTCTGTCTGTCTGTCTGCCTGTCCTGTCCTGTCCTGTCCTGTCCTGTCCTGTCCTGTCCTGTCCTGTGCGCGCGGGTGTGCGTGAGCGGGTGTGCGTGAGCGGGTGTGCGTGAGCGGGTGTGCGTGAGCGTGTGTGTGTGTGTGTGTGTGTGTGTGTGTGTGTGTGTGTGTGTGTGTGTGTGTCTGTGTGTGTTTGTGTGTGTTTGTGTGTGTGTGTGTGTGTCTGTCTGTCTGTCTGTCTGTCAATGGTAGTATAATTTCAAACATCGAAACTATTACAGGCTAGAGGAGCTAGTACAGCCACGTCTAAAGTAAAATATTTGAAAGTTTTGTTCTCTGCATAAACTACACTTGAAAAAACATATATGATATATGGACCGTATTGGTCCACGTTTCTTCTCTATTATTACAGATAACACTTCTTATTTGCCACTTCTCAGCACCCCCTCTACCTTGCGATAGATAACTTTCGCATTGCATTTTTGCAACTGAACTGAAATGCGTTGTCTCCACTGCAGCAAAAACTCCGCCCTGTTCAGTCTTCCCAAGTCGTCTGTAGATCTGAGGGACAATTGTTGTAGATAACATTCTGATTCCTTGCCCCATCTTCCAAAATGCTCCAGGACTAAAGGGACAATGGTGAACGATTCTCCCCCAGGAAGGAGTTGTTTGTAATATTTGGTCAGCTTCTTCTCTTCTCTCTTTAGTGCTGCAGCTCCATCTGTGTGTGCTGCACTGCTGACGATTTCAGAGCTCCATGGGTGCGCCAGTGAGATGTCCAGGTCCACATTAGACCCAGAGCCACAGTCAAAAACAGAGATATCCGGGCGGTCATTTGAGTTTGAGTACCTGTTTCTAGGTTCCCGTCGGTGGTGTATATGGAGATCTCTCAAACAATCTGCCCACACTGCAGCTATGGACTCGTGGGACCAGACAGGCCCACCACCCCATTTACATGTCAAGAAATGATAGCCAGATCCATCAAGGGAGACACCGCAATCACATCTTTGGATATATCCTTTGAAGGGCATAGACAATCCCAACCTCATGCAGGCCGCCAAGCGAAAATCGCGGGATTCTAGTGCGAGCTTCTGCGAAGTTGGTATCGTATTTATCCATGCCCCTGCCCCTTTGCCTTGCAAAGACCGAAGTCTTGCTGCCTCTCTATCGCATGAGCTTATCATAATCGTGTCAGTGATGGCAGTGCTGGCTAAATCCTGTGTCAGTTTTCTTTGTAGTTTACTTTTATTCCGTAGCATATCTTCCAGTTGTTTGTCAGAAGGCACTGCCTCACGAAGAGCTTGAGCTATAGAACCTCTCTGGGGATCACCGTGGTCACCGTGGACAACATTATCAAGAATTTGATTCAGACTTGAAAAATAGTTTGGCAACTCTTTGATGCTGTGGGCCCACGATGAGACAAACGCACATTGAGAGAGCGATACTAGTGGTGTCATGCCAAATCCACCTACTCTGATTGGCAGGGAAGCCTGAGCCCAAGGTTTATCTCCAATATTTTCGTAGCCCATCAAAAGAGTGAATGTCTTCCTGGTTAGTGAGTCGTGGATTCTGGCCGCTGGAAGTAATAATGCAGGCGACACTGTTCGAGCAAGATGGTTGAGTCGAGGTACATGGCAATATCGCAGCAACAACGTCGCACTCTGAACATCCCCTAGATCTACTAGCTTATCACATAGCTGGCTGCCTGATTTAGCAGTGTCATCACAAGAAGCAAAAATGAAATCATCCCTGCCTATTGGGGTCCCAAGAATCACTGTGCCATCAGATGTGACTGGGATAGACGAGGCTGTGTTACTTGACAGGCATGGTGAGTCTAAACCAGAATATATCTTGCATTTATGATTGGCAATTGAAAGGCCAATGGCTTCAAATGCAGGTCGTAGATCATCTAAAGCAGATAGGACATCTTGGGGCAAACCAACCATGAAGACATCATCAAGGTAAGCCAAAACTCTGATAGAGGGGTTTGAATTCTGCAGATCACTCAAGATTGGATGTATTGCTGTCGAGAAAAGTGCGGGGCCCAGGGGATCACCCTGATGAATCCCTTCCTCGGACTGGATGATGACTGGAGAACCCCCTTGCTGAAAAAGTAGAGAACTAGGTTTAGAATACATTTGAGAGACATGATGTAAAATGTCAGGGTGTCTTGAGGACACTTGCTCTAGCAGATGCTGTCTGTGTACAGAGTTGAAGGCATTCTTGACATCTGTCTTCACAAAGATCCTATCACAGTCTTCCTCCAAAAGCAGTTGTACATGGTGCACAAGCATCTCTAAACCCCCGTCAGTAGCCACACCATGCTGTAGGGGATGGAAAAAGTTGGCAAAATCACTTCTTTTCTGCATGCACATTGCTTTGGCAGTGAGACGCCGCAGGGTTTCGCCTATTGCAATTGGCCTTACATCCCCATTAGGTTTTGGTAAAGCGATGAGACGTGATGATGACAAAAGTGATGTCACTGGATCAGGTAAGTTTCCCTGAGCGATACAAGAGCAAGCAAAATAAAGGCAATCAGCTAGCTCTTCATTCTCAAGTAGGACACGGAAATGTTCGTACCGCCAACCTGACGGCCCTGTACCTGATCCGTTTGGAGAACTTTGAATTGCTTTGAAGAGTTGACTCCTACTCAAAGATATCTGGTCACTGGTACATTTTCTCTGAGAAATCTCTTTCTTGCTCTTAGGGTGTTTATCAGAAAGCTTCTTGACTGTTTGAGATGTTGGAGGAGCCAGGCCTGAGCTCATGAGAACTCTAGATGCTCGAGAAAGCTCTCCACACCTTATTAGCCTCAAAGCTGCTTTTCGTGTCTCTAATCGATTGTCTACGGTTGTCTTAGATGGCTGAGACTCATTAAACTTAGCCAAACTGCCCCATTCAAAATTTAGGAACTGATGGTAAAGAGACTTCACTTGTTTCGAACTAGCTCTTCCACCTCTAGAGAGGGGAGACAGCAGCATTCTTGGAAGCAAAAATTATTGTGTTTGTCTGTCTGTCTGTCTGTCTGTCTGTCTGTCTGTCTGTGTTTGTGTGTATATCAACGCGTGTATATCAATGTGTGTGTGTGTGTGTGTGTGTGTGTGTGTGTGTGTGTGTGTGTGTGTTTGTGTGTGTGTGTGTGTGTGTGTGTGTGTTTGTTTATTGTGAATATTGTGAATTTTATTAACTTTTGTCTATTTATTGTCATTATCATTAATTAATCATTAGGTTGTATAATTCTTTGAAAACCTAGGGATGCGTCGATGTGATTAAACATAATCAACTAAATACCATCAATGTCCCACAGTACACTTAGAATTCAGTACATGCAAATGTGTGACAGCTACATCTCTCGAGCTTGTTATCTACGTTATTTCTCAATTCTGCATGTAGCATTCTTTCTTGCTTCACTTGAGGTGAACACGATTATCATGCTTTCGTTGAGCCGTTGCTATCATCTTTCGTTCCGTTAAAATTAATTCGTCGTAGATAGAGATCGATGTACGTGCACAGGAATACTGTGAAGCGCGACATGTATGTTATAGCGACCGCGGATCCAGAAGGAACCATGCAGCGCAACGTTTCCTACGAATCTTTCTTGCAAGACGACGTCGATCGTTCATCATCAGTCCTACTTACACCTATAAATATATTCTTGCACGGAGCGGGCTTGTTATCCACGTTCTTTCTCAATTCTGTAGCGCTCGATCTTGCATCACTTGCAGCCAACTACTGAGGTGGAAGAGATTATCGTGCTTACGTTGAGTCGTACGTTGCTAGCATCTTTCGTTCCGATGATAATTCGTCGTAGCTATAGCTAGATAAAGATTGATCTCGTACGTCTCCTAGAAGTACTGTGAAGCGACATGCAGTGACCGGATCTAGAAGAAAGCAGCGCTAGCGTTTCCTACGAATCTTTTCTTGCAAGACGACGCCGATCGTTCATCATCAGACATACTTACAGCAAAACATATTGCTCTCTTGAAGATCGCGGATGACATGTTGGTCCTGCGCAACGGACACATGCATGGTCTCATGGGACCTTCGCTTGGCTTCTTGCAGAACAATGAATTCGTTTGTTTTGCGATTCTTTAGTAAAAAATAACAAACGCATACAACTATTACCTGAACTTCACTCTGCGCTTCTCGGTTTGTCGACAGTTTGACCGTAAAATGGAGGTTTACGACATGTTGGCTTTTCTGTCATAATGCGCGGGATTGTTACGTCACCCATTGTTGGTCTCCCAAAGGTCTGCTTATTGTCTCAACAAATTCCCGAGAGTGATTCACGCCGATATGCAATTGTTACGTCACCTACGTTTGGCGTCCCAAAACGACTGCTGATTGGCTCAACAAACTCCCCGAGCGTGACACACGCTTGCAAACAAACACAGTTACAAACAAACATAGCGACATAGCGACAGACAGACCGGAAGTCAATTCAACCCGCTTAGAGTGAGCTTCTCGCGAAGCAGTCCACCACTTATTTAAGCTACGAGCGTAAAAGAAGGACACCACAATAAGTGGTGGACTGCTTAGGGGTCGTCCATATTTATCGGCATTTTCACGAGCGTACAAAACGTACGCTGGGGGGAGGGGGTAAAACCAGGCGTACGCTTTGGAAAAATGCCGTTCTAACGCATGCGTAGGACGTTCTCACTGAGGTAGTTCAATGGTATTGCACACAGGTTCGCGTGGTCAAACCAACCATTACGCTACGTAGCAGTTCGCTGCATCCGGGTTAATGAGCAGTATCCGGGTTTCTCTTCTCGCCTCGTGTCTTGATGGATAACGTAGAGAAGCTGTCAGAGTTGTCAAACTGTGCGGACTCTGTACATACGCACCCTGTGAATGCCTATCAGCATTTTGTCAACGCTTTTGTATATATCAATAACAGTTACGGCAGGCAAGATGCTGTGAGGAAGGCGCAGGAGGTTTGGAAGGTTGGGAGTGATGAGAAGGATTACATTTTGAAAGAAGCTTTTCGGAAGATAGAGATGACGACGAAGAGAAAAATTACGTCGTACAAATTAGATATCTGTGCATTATTGTTAATAATAAATACGAAAAACTTTCTGTGTATCAAGTATGGGCCTATTGAAGCATGTATTATTATTATGCATATACTTACAAATGTCTTCCAATAGACCTGATAACTAATAAATAGATTCACTAGAATAGAGCATGTTTAGCTGACTGGGAGGTCCACTAGAGCACTAAAAACCACCCATAAATGCCCCAGGTACTGTACGCCCCTGGGTGCTGGTATAGGTTGAAACGTTCAAAACTTGCCCTCAACTTTGTAGCTTTAGCAGCCGACGACACAGATAAACAGGATTTTTCGATTGTTTAGCTAGACGTTTTTGATAATTACTTGCATGTATGCGCACACAATAATTATCCACTAGTTGTGAGCGGAGCATCAGTGGACTACGACGACTTAGTTAAAACTTATTCTGCGTTTCACAATGGGACAGACAAACGTAACGGTGGACGGTCTCGCCTAGCAGTTTCACTACGACATGGAAATAAACTACGATCAAATAATTCGTCTATGAGCGTGTTCACATCGACATCTATGATTAGGCCATCATTAACGCAAGCGGTTCACACCGCTAACTATGATTAGTAAGTCACGTGGGCACGTGAGTCTAATTGGCCTCGACAATTTTCATCTGCCATATCCGGCAAGAATTCTCGAGAGTAGTCTTGACGAATCCATTGCTTTAGGTTTTGAAGAGGAAAACATTTAGTTTGCTTTTTTCGGCAGCTCCTTCAGGGACGGCAGGAAGTTGTCACATGTACAGGCACGTACGTAGTGGACATCTGACTGCGCTTCTGTACTGTATACGTCGACAGCGTTTGTACGTTTAAACATGCAACACCAACACCACATTAGAAACATCGGCGGCATGCTCTTCTTCTTTCTTCTAAACTACCTCACGTGCCTAAGTCACGTGCAACCACTAACGCCACTAATGTGGTTGTAATACAGCTCTCAACGGCGTTAGAATGGCGTTAAACTAATCATGATTAGGAACGGTGTGAACGAGTTAGCGCACTAACGCGAAATTAATCATGATTAGGCCCGGTGTGAACACGCTCTATGATTTTGCTTTCCCAAATAATGGAATTTAGTCCATATTGTAGACTCAGATGGCAGCTTAGTGTGTAGCGCCTGCCGTTTTAATATTTCCTAAGTTATGTAGGATGATTTTGTGTTAATATCAATTTTAATTTTATTTATATTAATAGTGCACCCCATCGTTTGGGCTCTGGATCCGCGCCTGTTGGTGGTAATTAATTGGGGTTAGGTACTGGCGTAGGATCGAGGGGAGGGGCTAAACATCCCTTTTTTATGCGTGTCAAGCAGAAACGCCATGTTTCCTATCAGTTCACAAACAATTATCGGCAAGAGATCAATTGTTAGCAGTAAAAATAATCGCAGCACCGCGTCTACGGCAACTCGTGTTCTAGCGATAAACCACGACTACACAGCAACAGCGAAAACGAAGCAAAACAAGTTTACCGAAAGCAAAACGTCTAAACAAAGTTAAAAGGTTGAGCACCAACGGTTACTTCTTCCTGCCAAAAATGCTCCTTCTCTTCTCTTTCTTTGGTTCAACATCTCCAGACACTGCAATGGCATCAGTAGCCATCTTAGTCTTTACTGCAGGAACATGCGACGGTGACTGAAGAGGTGTCGTATCAGGAGAGCTACCGAGGGAACCAGCGACCACACCAGCAACTTCCTGAACGTCGGTACCGACAAGAGGCAACGTCCTCTGCTCGTCGCCAGCGGCGGACAGTTGCTGCGACTGATCAACAGCACGAATCCACGATTTCATAACATCCTACGACACACGAGCACATACACAATCATTCGGCGAAATTCGAAACAACGCTCCTCCTGCAAGTCTAGAGTACCGAGTTCTTGGCTTGGAACAGCCATTCTCCTCCAGTGTTTGTTCTACAGAACACAGAAGACTCTTATTCTACGCATAGTTAATGATGTACAACAGACACAAATGAAGAGAAGCATTACAGTGCCAAACCATCAGCGGGTGTACATGCACACCACATGCTAAGACAAGCCAAATGATATAAGCCATCTTCCCCTTAAAGGAGAACTCTCACAAAATCAACTATCTCTCAGATGAAAGCTGTCACTTCATGACACAAGTTGCAACCGTTACTGCAGAATTTTACTGTAACGAAGAAATAAAGCATTGAAATTACCTGCGTAGGCGTGTTTAGTACCCGTATTTGGTGTATGCGTACCGCTGATTGTTGGTTAGCAAGGAAGACCGATATCTGTGCACATTTCAAGGTAAGGATTGTGACATATATGGTGGGAAGTTGTGATTTATTAACTAAAGCAAACTAGGACCCCAAGGTTATCACGCAAGTCTCGACTGTGGCAATACAACCTCAGAAGGAGACCCTTCTTGGATTAACTCATAGATCATGTCTTGCTGAATTTTGGGTGCGTTAGGAGCACTTGGTATGGTTAAACCTAAAGTAGTTGCTTCAAGAGAGTAAGACTTTGTGTACAGACGGGGAATCGTCTGAACAACTCGTTGCCGATTCTCTGCTTCTGTGGCTGTCTGGACCGTAGGTTTCCTGCAGGAAGATACCAGGCCTTGTATCTTTCTTTCAACAAGTTTTAGTATTTGGTGAGAGTTCTCCTTTAAGCCGGGTTTACATTAAAGACGTATGGAGGTGTTACATGCTCCGTTATTACGTACTCTGGCGTTTTCTTAGGTCCTTGCGTGTCTGTTCACATTAAAACGCTGAACACAAATCGAGGAGATGGAGAACACGTAAGAGAGACGCAGAAAATAGACTCGGGCTTCTATTCTTGCGTCTCGCGATTTTTTATATCAACCTCACTTGTGGAGTAATGAGTCCCGTATTTTCTGATGGAAGATAGTCTAATTTGAGAGCGTTCCTTTGTCATTGTATTTTTACATCGTCAAGACACATTTCATATGTCAAATTGTGATAGGCTCCTTGGTGGAGCCTTTGTGCAGGAACTGGAGCGACCCATTCTCTCTTCCTTTTCTCTGTTGTTGTTTTCGACACAACGCGAGCGCTAAAATCGGGGTTGCAATAAGTAAAACAGCTTCTTCGTAAAACACTGCAATGTGTAGCGTACACCAAATTACGTCGTTGCAAGTCACGCAAGGCTAGCGCGTTAACCAGAAGACGCAAGACGCAAACGCGTTTAATGTAAACGCAGTTTTAATGTGAACAGAAAAATGGTGCAAGGAGACGCAAGACGCGAACGCAGACAAGTAAAGTCTTGCGTGTTTAATGTAACCCGGCTTTACACGCTGGAGTAGCGCGCGCGTTCACTAGACGCCTGGTTGTTGGTGGGAAAACATGCACGTTACAGATGTAGATTAGACGTTGTTTGTACTTGCTCCAGCCTTGTCTAGAGCAAATAAACACATGTACAGGATGGACGACCGATGGCCGAAGTCTCGCTAGCAGCTACCAAACAGAGGTGAAGCTTATGATGACATCACGTTCGTCTATTGGTCGGTGACACCACTTCTCGTCTATTGGTTGGAATAGCTTCATTTGCATCTGTGCTAATCAAGTATAAAGACGGTCAGTCCTATGGTCAGTCGCACGGTCAGACGACTACTATACCCTTAGACCGGGTATCCAGGCCTGGGTAATCAGCACTAAAGCAGACAGACCTTAACCCCGTCCTCATGCCACGGGGGGGGGAAGGTCTGGTGAGGTTCCTTTGATCTTGCCATGTTGCAGCATCACCAAATTCCAGGGAACTAAAGACCCTATAAGGGCACGTTTCCACTAGTGCCTAAACCGGTTTAACAAGTGGTTTAAGCTAAACTGGTTTAAGAATTCACTTGTTTCCACCTGCACTAAACCAGCTCTATTTTAAACCTAAACCGCTTTCTTAAACCCACTTCAAAGTAGGTTTAGCAAAGTGGTTTAGGTTTACCTGTCACGTGACAGTAGCGCGCTTGTTTTGATGGCTCCGTTTTGATGATATTGACTATTTTGCTGGGATAGGATTGCCCTAAAAGATGTAAGGGTCGTTAACTAGGGGAAAGAAATCAGTAGCTACGGAAAGAGACAAAACGGTGTCCTTGGTCATCGTCATGCAAATTCCTACTAGCAGATGCTGAATCAGTGACAACCAACAGTTGCTCTGACTCAGCGATAAAGCAGCCCAAAACTTCAAAATAAGGCGTTCCTAGACGGTTTGTTTTGCACATCCCGGATGTACAAGTTCCTAGTGAAAACAGTCGCTTTCTTGAACTGGTTTAGTTCTTAAACCTGTTTAAGCTAAACTAGTTTAAGGTGCAGCTAGTGGAAACACAGCCTAAATGTTATAAAGAGGCAAAGACAATATAACCGCTTATGACATGTGCTGGGTATTTACAGTATGTAATCATCCATGCTATCTTTGACTCTAGACAAGCCATGAAAGAACGTTTCATGACCTTACCGTTGAACAGCTATGGTGAGGTGACTTCTTGTTGCCGAAATGATGTATGTGCGCGCCCTTTGCAGTCATTGACTTTCACGTAGCAATGCCAGTGGTGATGAGCGCGTACGTGTTCCGCTAGTATAGTAGGCTAGTCCAGTGAGAAGCTAGACGCTAGGCTGCATGACAACGTACTTACAGCGAGGCCATCATCTGATGGTTCCATTGCACGTGCAGTCGCGGTCAGTTTGTGTTTGACATGTGTCCTGTGAACTGAAAAATAAGGAGATGATTGCCTCGCCATACAGCCTACCGTCTAGCTTGTCACTGGACTAGCCTACTCACAACCCGAACGCCGTAAGTGGCCATCACCACTGGCATAAGTAAGTGAACTCAATAACTGCAAAGGGCGCGCGCACATACCATTTCAATGGCAGTTCTCGACAAGAACTCACCTCACGATAGCTGTTCAACAGTAAGGCCATGAAACGTTCTTTCATGGCTTGTCTACAGTCGAAGATAGCATCGATGATTACATCCTGTAAACACCCAGCGCGAGTACTAGGCATGATATTATCTTGCCTCTTTATAACATTCATAGGGTCTTAGTTCACCGAAATTCGGTGATGCAGCAACATGGCAAGATCAAAGGAACCTCACGCGGCAGACCAGGGTTAAGGTCTGGCTACGCGAGACTACGCATAAGCGAGGAACACGTTATCAGGATGTATTACTACGTTGTTCTGTAGGATTGACTTGCATTTCAAATGGCCGACCATACATTGTATGGTATCATCCGGCCTTGTAACTCTGCCAAACAGCATTCTAGAGCTTACTTGATACCGTAGATAGTGTTTTTATGACCTGGGCTACGATTCAGGCATCCTAAGGTTTCAAAATCATTGATAAGTTAGTTCCTCAAAAGTGATCAAAAGGCCAATTTGTTCAGTGTTCTTCTGTATTAAATAGTAACCCATGGTATGGGTCAGTTTGAACGGTATTTTTTAGTGTATCGGGGTCTTGAAAAATATGCATACCTTGGTTTGGCGGTGTACGCGCGTTGAAGAGCTGCCATGTTTCACACACCTGTTCCCCACAATTGCAGCAACATCTTTCTGTATAGAAATGTCGAACAGATCGTTGGCCAAGTCCCCGGAAGTCCTGGAAACATATCACTTGTAATTCTTCACTAGCTGATGACAGCATCTCCCTCTTCGACTCACTTGCGAACAAAATTTTCATCAACTTTGTCCATGGACATTGAGAGTGGAGAAAGTGCACGGCCTGCCATTATCCTGAGATTCTAGCTGCTGGGGCTTCTTCATCACCTGTTTAGAGGCGTGGTCTATAATAATCGACGCAATGTTGACTCTAGATAATTGCTTGTAGTCTTTGCCAATCGACTAGGCGTCAACTTCCCAGTGCAGGCTAGACGTTCATCTGGTTGACTGTAGATGCGGTAAGCGTGCCTCCATGCAAAGGGCTTCCCTTGTCTAGGCAAGGAACGTCTCATGCTTTGGCGTGACAGTTGACGAGTGACAGCTGCAAGTGCTTACCGATTTGTTGTTAAAGGTCGGTCACGTGCCTTTCAAGGCATCTCTTAATTGCATTACATTGCATGCGTGCCAGAGGCGTGGCTGGGCGTGGCTAAGCCAGACACAACTTTCGTCTTTACTAGAATTGAATATTGAAGCCACCTGCAAACGTTTATGAGATATGGCTCGCGCTAAAATTTTTAGCAACTGTGGGTAACTTTCTATTTACAGTTAGTATGGAGAAAGAAAATTGCACCCAGAGGCTATATTTTAATATTCATAATTTACGAAAATTGGACGGATGGAAAGATTGAATCTATTTGCAAAGTAGATGAATATTGAAATGACAAGCAATGCTAATAACTTTTTAATTAATTTTTATTTTTAAAATTGAACTAACGTGCTTGCAATTTCAATATTCCATTGCATTGAAAATGAAAATTGATTAAAAATTAAGTATGTTTTCAATATTCATTTTAATCTGCAAATAATTATAGTCTATCGATCAGTCAATTTTTCATTTCAATGGAACTGAATATTGAATTTGCAAGCAACTTCTAGACTATTTTCAATTTCTAATTCAATAAATTGTTGCTCTGAATTGAAAATGGAATTGACGAAAAAAATTGTCACACCGGCAACCCTACATCTTTCTCATTTTTTCAAAATGTTCTTATATTTGTAAGAGTTGGATCAAAGATGAAAGCAATTCTTGAGCCAAGACTGTAACAGCAATATCACCATTGCAAAACCCATTCACCTGTGTTATTTGTACAAAGAACCTCAAAGTACATGCTTGATTCTGTCAGAAACTACAAAGCTAGTTCTCCATAAAAAATGACATCATGCCCAACTTCATTCAGATTCATCACATTAGCCATTGCATAAGTGAGAATACTATCTCATTCATCTCACCCAAGTAAGGTGCAAACACTGTAAGCAGCCTACAGAAGACATCGGCGTCGGAAGCAGTTTCACTTTGGGGAAATAAAAACTTAGCATCATCAAGTACAGCTGTATTTTAACACAGCGGTAGAGTGTGAGTAAACACTTAAGAAACTAATTATACCGTTTACCCACCATGGAACTGCTTAGTTCTGTTTTTATCATACTTGCTTAGTCTCTCCTGAGTCATCAACAAACTCAGGACTGTTTTTACTCTAGCTACACAGAATGTTCTCTAGATACTAATGTTCCCGTTTCCTGTGACAAACAATTGCACTAAGTGATGGATTTCTACGCTCAATGTCTTGGAACTAGTTGTACTGTTCATCGCATCACATATTGTATGCACAATCATTAGTTATTTAATTGGAAGTGCTGCTTACTCTCTATACTCTCCATACTCCCATTTTCAAGTACAGTGAATACATGGAAATTCAAGCCTTGACAATCCTGCTCAAGTTTGACGGATTAAGCACCCCAGCCCTCTGTTCCAACGACTGCGACAGAATATTAACAGTCAGACATACAACATTGTCCGACGAAACGAGAGACGAGCAAACAATGTCCGTTCTGATCAAGTGAAGTTATGAACTGCTATTTGTAGGAAAATTAATGAAGCACCTAACTGCCAAATCCTTGCACAATTGTAAGTAGAAGTGAGGTGTTGTTTTATCCCACTCACCGTGAGTGTGGTTTTGTTTATGTTTGGAAGCTAATTAGGCTGTGTTTCCACTATCCGCACTTTAAACTAGTTTAGCTTAAATGCGTCTATAAACTAAACCAGTTCAAGAGAGCGACTGTTTGCACTAGAATTTTGCACATCCCAATACTGGGATGTGCAAGAGTCTAGAAACGCGGTAGTATTTGTCGAGCAAGGCTTGTTTTGAAGAATTAAGCTGTTCTGTCGCCGAGTCAGAGCATCTGTTGGTTGTCACTGATCCAGCATCTACAACTAGATATTTTCACTATAATGACCAAGAACACCGTCTTCTCTCTCACTCCATAGCTGTTGATTCCTATCCCTCAGTTGACGACCCTTACATCTTTTAAGGGAATAAGCACAATATTCAATATCATCAAAACGGCATTGTCAGAAACCATCTACGCAAGCGAGTTACTGTCACATGATAATTAAAGCTAAACCACTTTGCTAAACTTACTAGAAACTAGGTATTAGGTTCACATTTTTCACTAGCGTGTAAACCTGTTTAACAAGTGGTTTGAGTTAATTAAGGACTGACCTGTTTCCACCTGCACTAAACCAGATATAGTAGCGTGCTTGCTTAGATGGCTTTTGAAAATGCCGTTTTGATGATACTGTCTAATTTATTGGCATAAGATTGCAATGAGAAATGTAATGGTATTTAACTAAAAGAGAGAAATCAGCAGCTACGTAGAGAAGAAGACAGTGTCCTGGGTCATAACCATGCAATATCTAGTAGTAGATGCTGCATCAGTGACAACCAACAGTTGCTCTGACTTAGCCACAGAGCAGCAAAATGCTTCAAAACAAGCCTCACTTGATGAAGACTACAGTGTTCCTAGACTCTTGCACATCCTGGAATTGGGATGTGCAAGTTTCTAGTGGAAACAGTCGCTTCCTTGAACTGACATGTTTAGTAATTAAGCTAAACTAGTTTAAGGTGCAGCTAGTGGAAACACGCCTATGGTTAGAATATAACTGGTTTAGTGTAAGTGGGAACAGGTCAATTCTTAAACCGCCTGAGCTTAAACCTGTTATTAAACTGGTTCAAGTGCTAGTGGGAACTCGCTCTAAATGAGTAGTGTCTTGTAAAAGTTTGTGTAACTAACTGAACTTAATTAACTAACAGGTGTTTAGCGCAATTTGCTGTTTACTCTAAACTACAGCGTTTACTCTAAAACAAACTCACGACTAAGCCCAAATAGTCTGTGGTTCGTAACCAAATGAAGCATTGCTCTATATTACTGTGAAAGTTTGTAATGACAAGTGTTGGTTACATTTAGCTGACTGAATTAGGGAAATTTATTGAATGAGCCAAACCACACAGTCACACAATGCTCAAAACAATACAATATATAAATCTCACATCTTATTGGATACTTTTGTATTTGTATTTGACATTTCACAAAACACTCGTTGTTGTACTCGTTTCAGTGGAGAACACACCAACAACAAAACTTAACAGATTTGTTAAATACATTCGTAGGTGCATGAATGTGGCACATTTCAAAAGGGCTGGACAACTGTGTGATGCGGTAGATTTGGTGAACAGGATGGAGTAAAACCCATGTCCCAATGAGTTAAACATTCTCTTCCACTCTCCACAATATTCCTACATACCACAATTCACAAAAAATGTGTATGTTGTGTATCCATGCATTTCATGTCGTAGCTCTTGTAGTACTATAAATTTTTCACCCAGCCTTCTTCAGGGCTCAAAAATAGGTCGTCAAGTCGTCATTTGATGAGTTAAATTTTACAACTGACGACTAACGTTCTAGTCTAGGTCATCAAATGACGACTAGAGCAGACCAAGGCTAGTCTGTAATGGCTTTCTCGGTATGCAGGCGGATAACTGTACTGTACTGAAACATGCACCGCTTTGACACTCACATTGGGACATTTGTCCTACAATGACATGTACGCGTAGTACTATGCCAACAGCGTACGTTGACAAACTGTTCATATCCCGGATAACGAAACTGGGAGTGCAAGAGCCATCTCAGGATTCTGCCAAAGTAAAGGCATGAAGTTTGTGACTTCCTTGCCTTCGTGAAGATGTCTAGCTCTGTAAAACCTAGCACATCGTATCCATTGGCTCAACGGTAATGTGTGTGCTGAATACTTTTGGTTGCATGTCATTGTGGGAATACTGTGCTGTATTGAACTGTGCTGCTTGCAATGAATTAAATTCTAGAAAGTCATACAAAATGGTGGCATACCACTAAACACCATGATTGATATCAACATGACATTCTAGACTAAAAGTTTTGACAACCTAAAAATTTTGGAAACTCGTCAAATCATGACAACTAGTTGGACCAATTTTTTGAGATCTGTTCAAGCCGAGCCAGCCCTTGCCGAGCCAACCCTGTTCAAATGTCGTTCAGAATAAGCAAGCCAGATCACTTACTAGGTGTGTCTTGCTAGGCACGCTATATATATCACGTCTACATTAGAAATGTTCATGCCACCTTTCCTTGATCATGGAGCAGCTACAAGCTGAAACACCCCAAATTTCTTCTTGATGTCATTACAACAATCAAATGGTGAGAAGATTGGTTGTATCGCTAAAAGTATGATGCAGCGGGAAAAGTCTAGCTAGGCAAGATAACAATATGGGTGTGGTTCAGCTAGGTTTCCATTTACATAGTGAATGCAAGCCAAGCCAAACAATTTGAGTTTGGCAGTTTGAGGTGAGCCATTTCAGGGCAGCTCAACTTGGCTTGAATCAGCTCGGTTTACGTTCACATAATCTTTCAAAAGCAAGCTGACCCGTGCTTACACGGTTAGAAGTGCTCGTGAGTCATGGGCTATAAGGTCGTGTTCACACTAGCTCCATGCTAACCTGGTTTAGCTCAATTAAATGTATACTCCAAAGAACTGCGCAGCATCTAGTGCGCAGCGTAGGGTGCAACCAAAACAGCTATGTCTGGTGATCAAGGGCGTTTGCGAATGTGTCCTGGGTATGGATGAGTGCCTTGTAAACTGTTAGAACACGATCAATGGCAGCGTCCATTGCCTTCAATGCCAAAGAATTTCTCAAAACACCGATTCTCTCAAACGTTGCAGGATGGAGATAAATTTCATAAAATAATAATCAGCCTCTAGATGGTCCAAAAGTAGCACCGCAGTTTTTAAGAAATTTGAGGTTTTTGAGCGACAGAAACAACAAAGAGACCATTTCTGGGAATGTGATTGCGTCAGTAAGGCTCACATGATCTGATCGTGCGACACAAACAAGCTCCACTTGGTGGACAAAACTCTTGTTCTTAAAACAGCCCATCAGTTTTTAAGTTATGAAATGTTATTAATGCACATTTGTCAGGTTTACTCTGAGATAACGCCCAGATACCCAACTTGGTTAGTATGGATTTCCCATTAGTAAGCAAAGACGGAGCCAGTGGCTTAAGCCATACCTTCAGAGTGTGACTTTAAACGAGTTCATACACCGAACCAGTTCAAGAAGGCGACCGTTTCCACTAAGTATTCTCACATAGCTTGTGATATATCAGTGGGAAAAAGGAGAGGGATTGTGCTACATGAGCTTATCCACAATTAGTAGGGACTTTCTCATAGGAGATATCCAAGAGTTATCCGGAGAATCAATTTTGCAATGGCGCAGTATTCCTTGAACGACACTTGCTGTGATACATTCCACTGCTCTAATAACAATTCAGAGCAAACTTGGTTGTCACAGAGACTCCAAATTCAGCATCTAGGTCCTGATTTCTCTTTTACTTGATAATGCTTTTATCTTTCGAGGCAATCCCATACCCCAAAATATTAGACACCACCAAAACAGCATTGGCAGTGGTCATCTTCAAGCATGCTCACTACTACGTCACGTGACAGTTAAATCACTTGCTCAACCTGCTACAATCCAGTTTAGGAGAAGTGGTTTAGGGTTAGAATATAAAGTGCAGGTGGAAACAGGTCAATGTTTAAACAGTTTAGCTTAAACCAGTTGTTAAACTGGTTCAAGCACTAGCGGAAACGTGGCATTAGTGTCACATTAACGGCTGGATGTACAAAGCCTGATAAAGGCACAGTACTGTCCAACACGTTTCTGATCCACAACCAATCCTGATATCCTCACCGTAATCGCAAGCAATGCTTTTTCTTTGTGTAGTCCGATGCTTCTCCGCATTGACTTCCTTCCAGTGCAATAGGTGGAACTGCTGCATGATGGCTCTAGAAATGACACGAAAATATCAACTCATGAAACAGAAAACAGGTCTTCTCATCTAGTTACGTGAATCGCGTCCCGTTCATCCTTGTAGAAAATCAACTGGTTACTTTTCAGAACAACATAGAAAGTCTTCCACGACCTAAAGTATTTCTATAGATGAACTACATACAGACTATGTCAAAAGCATGGAATCTCACCTTGTGTGTGACTTCTTTCCTGCACTCTCGAATTCGTGTTTGCGACTCAGCAAACCTTCCATCAAGCCACCAGCCGGCATAAAACCTACGCAAAAACATGCAACTGTAAATTACACATATCAAATATCAAACGCATACAATTGTCTGTATACACAAATTCAGCCCAGTTACGTACATTGATGTTGAGCAGCTACAAGTAAAATTTTTTCGTTTGGTTTGGCAGCTGTTTAACCACCACTAATACTAACTATTGTGTTTAAATAACGCCAAACAACATTACTTGGTATCTATGTCTACCATATACAGCTATATAAAGACAAGATCTTGTCTATTTGCCTACTACTTTATGACATTCATTCATTGTTAGGCGAATTCTCCAGTCATGCTTGCCGAATAAAAATAAATCTACCAGTGTTAGTTGCTCTTATGTGCATTTGAAGCATCATAATGCTTTCGTTAGACACTTAATTAGCACAGTCAGGTAGTACCCTGCCACTTCTACATAACTACAACAGACCAAATGATGACTGTCTTGTCTGCCTGTCCACCTCCTCTAACTTATCATTAATTGCGTCTCTAATGCTAATCTAAGTATTTTATGCATGTGACTAACTGCTTGCCGCAGATTCAGCATTAGTTTCATCGTCTTGAGGAACCTAAAAATCAAACAAATATTAACTTTCTTACTATACATTTAAATAATCTCATGCTTCTCACGGGTGATGCTGCCTTGTCTTCAGACGTACCATCCCTTGGAAAATCGTCACTAAAGCTCACGTGCTTCGGCAAACGGGCTTTTGTAGATTCTTCTTCTTTTGTATCTTCAAAAATGTGATCCAAAGGCAGTTGATCTTCTACAGGCGCAGGCACATCAGATTTCGACACAACAGAACTCTTTGCCAAGCCAGCAACACCACGCCTCTTAACCTTCGCATATACACATAACCAATATTAGACAAAAAGTACGAAAATATGTAAAAGGAAGGCTGGGCAACAGGCATGAAGCTATTGCCTTAAGAAAAAAGCTGATTGTAATAACTCGCATGAGTAGTGACACTAAGCTGTTTCAGCATGCAGTTAAAATTATTAAAGGCTAACCATCAAACAAAAAATACCTTTGCGTTTAGACCCAGCAAAACAATGGACCCCTTTCCATCCGGATCTCCTCCAATGAGTAACTTGGTCACAGCACTCAACTCCATACAACTGCAGAGACTCCCAACATCATTCCCATTGACCAACACGCGATATGACTCTTCATCAACGACCACCTTCAGCTCAAACTCCGTACCCTGAACAAACGGGAAGTTCTCGGCCCTCGTTTCCCCCGTCACTTGTCCATTAACTTTTGAGCTCAAAACAACGTGTTTCTCATTGAAAAGTGCAGTCATATCAAACGCCACGTTTTCCTCGTCGGCCATGAGTCGAAACCAAAAACGCGTTGCGTCCTCGGGACAGTGAGCCTTCACATTAATGGTCGTTATGGCTTGCAACTTGAAGTCTTGAAGAAATGGCATCTTTGCAGAGCTTTGAATTACCTAAAAACAACATTTGTAACAACCAGCCTTGCATATAAACACTATAGTACGTTCCAGAATTAACGGCAGTTTATGAACAATGGGTGTGTCATAGGCATGTTCTTGACCAAAATTCCCATGATCATCCTACAAATGGCGTTTCAACAGTTAGTATCTCCATTTTTCTACATTCGGTTTACACTGAAATCACTCGTACTTCATTGAAAGTGGAGGGGATAAGGAATCGCCTACAGACAGTGACGGAATGCTAACAAGTTTTGCAAAGCTGTTTGCTTGCTCACGTGCATATTTTCCCACATTAACTTCCTGCATTAGCTCTGGTGTCAGCATAGAACTGCCCATAGTAGTTGATTACAGCAACTGGGTAGGCTAAATAATATCATTACGGGTAGACATTTATGCTGATAGCCTTGCAAATACCACAGGCAGAACAGGCACGTGATGGGCTTTCCAATGGTGTCAATTTCATGAGCATATGTGCCTCCTAACATGATTTATCCAAGGAAAACCTCGGCTGCCTCTAATTCTGGAATGGAATATAATATCCATGCTCTACAATAGCCGTGAAATACTCTAACTGAATGTCTTGATTACTAATCTAATTTTTTACATACAAATTGCCATACGTTTATATGCCTGACTTAGCACATGTCACCACTTGCTCCAATCTAAACTAGTTTAACGTAAAACATGTTTAGAAAAGAAGTGTCTCCAATATCTTTGGTAGTCCGGGAACCCTCGACTTGATATTATGAACAACTCATGCGTGGCAGCATCCGAGAGTACGTTGGCTACAAGTGTAAAAGAAACAGACCAAAAAGAAGTGAAAGTGCTCAGGCTCGATCTTCACTTTGGTGAGCATTACTATCATGTGACAGCTTAACCTCTTTACTTGAACTAAACTATCTCGGAAGCAGATTTAACGGAAAAAAAAAGTTGCTTAGCGCAAGAACTAAACAAGTTCAAGTATGGGACACACTCAAAAGAGAACATGCTAAGGTTAATTAAAACAAGTTCTAAATTAATGAAGCAGTACAGTGCAAACCCTTTGCATGCCATAACTATGCAGCTGGGATGTAATGATTCGGTGCCAATTACAAGAGAGTGAGAATGCCTACCACATATCGTCACGTATTTACCTCAATCAGCACTATAACAAAGAAAAAGTAGACTATCCCACACACAACACAATTCGACATATCTAACTACCATGTCTTGTAAGGTTGGGTTAGGTCCGCAACACAATAACAACTCCACGAGCAAGAACCGTTGCCGAGAACGTGACCAACATTGGTTGGAATGCACACAAGAGTGCAGCGAAATAACATGGGCGATTTGAAATAACGTCATATGTTTGTTTATGTTATAGCAGAATCGTATGATGTGGGTAATAAATAAGTTCATTATCGATTTGGTCACGTGACCGGCCTGCACTACTATAGTTAGTGTCTCACACGTTGGTAATTTGTTTTAAGTTAAGCGATAGTGAAGACACAAACTCTCTGTTTGGTCATCCTCAATCAAGTAGATCACAAATAGTTTGTCTCTCTGCACATCCAATCCCTCTTTCACACCCCAGGTGTCGCCTATTGCCGACCATAAACAATTTCTTCATTGCAAACATGTTATATCGAATGGCATACACGAATACAAACCAAGCTTTGATCAACTTCCCTACCTTCTTTCCTTCTTTCTTAGGTTTGTGTTCGTCCTGGAGAGCATTAGATACCTCCGTCGACATGTCGACTTTTCTCACAACTTTGCCAGCATCTAAACCAACCAATACAAATCGAATGCACCTTCAAACAGCATGGACACAACCAAAGAGAAGATATGCACGCTTAGAGAACTAATCTCAAGATCTTGTGTGTTATCATTGACAGAGACGTATAGGCAGAAGAGAGATAGCTCAAATACTAAATCTGAAAGTAAACTTGCTAGGTCTTCCTACATGTCTGTATTCGTCTCTTCTCGACACTTTAGTGTACAGGACCTGCTGTATTTGCAGATAGTTACGAAATCCACTTATTAATCTCATTCAATAGCCTGGCAACTAATGCCACCTTAAAGTCCCTTGACTTGACTTGACTCGCAGTTTGCATGCATGGCGGTTAAGTTTTCTGGCAATAACAAAAAAAAGATAGCCACTGTCGGCCATGCCATTGTTGTCTGTTATTGCTATTCCTGCATACACTTTGACACACAGCAAAATTCCCTGTGTCTGCCAAACAACGTCAACATCCGCCTTTTGCAGTAAACAATAACTTGATGTTCAACCCATAAACTTTCCTGGCAAAAACCATTCTCTTAAAACCAACCTTCTACCTCCACAGACCACCCATTGCGTATTTTCAAAGCAATCCTCAGATACACCAGAAAACGAACTTCTCAACTCCAGAATACCGCATGCAATAATTTACTCCTCACCGTCTTTCTCCGCGTCTCTCATAACTGAGGACACAATTGCTTCAGCTCGGGCGTGAATAGACTCATCTGACGACAGCTTGGAATACAATTAACACATTATAAGGCAATGCAAAGATTACGCTCAACTAGTACTAACAACTTACAGCTTTGACATGAATTTCTCTGTCTAGTGCCCGGTCTATCTCCTCGCTCATAACTGGGCCACTACTCCTGTCAGATGGCGCATCTGAATGAATTATCATACTGAAGCGATGAGAATCATCTTCGGATTCTTGCTCAACTGATGTCTCGTCTTTAGACTCCTAAAGAGTACAGACATTATAATTAGTCTTTATTTTTCCATACACACAATTAGTCAAAATTACAGATAACTTAGAACATAATTCATTCCCAATGATGAGAACATGGCAGACGGTCAGGCAACAGGTGAGCGGCCAACTACACAAACACTCACACACACACACACACACACACACACACACACACACACAAAATGATGAGAACATGGCAGACGGTCAGGCAACAGGAGAGCGGCCAACCACACAAACACACAAACACACACGCACACACAGCACAAAAGCACACGCACTTACGCACACGCATGCACATGCACGCACACGCACAGAGGTCATACAAACAAACAACTGAAGAAGACAGCATTTACGCATTACTCAGTATACACACCACTTCTTGAAGCTCATTATCTATTTCGATTTGCTGCAAGGTCTTCTGAACAATAGGCGCAGCTCTCGCCTCCTGCTCTATTCTCTCAATCCTTTCTGCTATGTAACCAGCAGCAACAGGTTGCCGATTTGATAGCTCCCCAGCCCCAGTAATTGAAAATACACGATCTCGTTGAAACGCCTTCTGTCTCTCCTCAAACTAAACGAAACACAGTAGTAGATCAAATGCTGCAATAGAAACACACGCGAACGAATCAGCCTTGCCTCTGTTGCTTTATCTAGCAAAAGAAACCGCTCTTCTTGTGCATCTAGTGATTTCAGAAGGTCTGTGTGTTTCTTTAGGTAAGAGTCAACATCATCAAGAGAATCCTTAAAGACAACAATACAAAGTCAGCACTAAACTTTGCATACAACGAGTATTTCTTTGTGTGCGCCTGAGTGTAATAGCGTGTGGTGTGGTGTGGTGTGGTGTGTGTGTGTGTGTGTGTGTGTGTGTGTGTGTGTGTGCATGTGTGTGTGTGTGTGTGTGTGTGTGTGTGTGTGTGTGTGTGTGTGTGTGTGTGGGTGGGTGGGTGTATCACTTTGTATCTGTAAGCAGCTGTGGTCACTTTGGCTCTAAAGAGCAGTTTACTAATTTGGGGTTTTAGTTTCTGGTCAGTTTACTGCATCCATACATGGTGGCATGTTGTAGTCTTACACCTGTCAACGTATAACATGTACTGGAGGAGAGAGTGAAATCAGTTCTGCACATGCTCATTTCACTATAATCCATGCTATTGTGCAGGTTCTTTTATGGTGACTTGTTTTGGAACTACCGACATGATCTTTACTGCTAGACAACTTCAAGAAAAATGCCATGAACATCATAGAGACCTCTACATAGTTTTTGTAGATCTGACAAAGCATTTGATTCTGTCAACAGAAATCTCTTATGGAGACTGCTCGGTGAAATAGGCTGTCCGTGATATCTAGTCAATATCATCAGATCACTTCACGACGATATGTCAGCTAGTGTCATTGACAAAGGAGCTTCTTCCAAGTCCTTTTTCAGTCACAAATAGCGTTAAACAAGGATGCGTTCTTGCACCTTTGTTATTTAACATCTTTTTCTCTGTTTACCTTCAAACACGCTCTGATGGGAACATTTTTAATCTTCATCGCTTCAATGCAAAAACTAAAGTCAGATGATTGTGCCTTGTCGCACACACCATAGAGGATATTCAATTCATCATGGATTGTTTTTCAAACACTGCAAGACGTTTTGGGCTCACTGTAAGTCGTAAGAGGTCCGAAGTCTTGTACCAACCAAAACCTGAGTCTTCTTACACACTTCCGGTTGTAAAAGTGTAAGAAACTCCTTTGACATCAGTTGACAAGTTTTCTTATTTAGGAAGTACTCTGTCTCAAAACATTGTTGTCAATGATGATATTTCAATGCATCTAAGTAGAGCTGGTGTTGCCTTTGGCAACCTGACTAGACGCCTTTGGAATGAACATGGCATAACCACAGCAACTAATGTCAGAGTTTACAAAGCAGTTGTGATCACCACTTTACATTATGGTTGTGAGACTTGGACATTATATAGAAGACACATTAAACAGCTCGACCAATTTCACATGCGGTGTCTTCGCAAAATTGGAAATATAAAATGGCAAGACATGGTACACAATACTGAGGTTCCGAAGAAATGCAACATGCCCGGAATTGAGGCTCTACTACTACAAGCTCAACCTCGATGGTGTGGCCATATTGTTCGAATGAAGAATGATAGAATCCCAAGAGCAGTGATTTATGGTCAGCTGACCAAAGGTTCTAGAACAGCAAGTGGTCAGAAATTGGGCACATTGAAATCCAATTTGAAATTTTGTAATATTGATATATCCAACTGGGAAAGCTATGCGTCAGACACATCTCTGTGGAGATCTTATTGCAAAAATCTTTAGATCACTTTGAAGACCAGCATCTGAAAACACTCCAACAAAATGGCAGGAATGAAAGACGATCTCTAAGAGTGGGAACTTCACATGCCATGTTTGTGGACGCTCTTGCACAGCACGCATTAGTCTTTGGAGACAGAAGCAAAGCCATAAATGAGTTTGGTCATGTCGACCATTCACTCCACCGTGTGTGTGTGTGTGTGTGTGTGTGTGTGTGTGTGTGTGTGTGTGTGTGTGTGTGTGTGTGTGTGTGTAGGAGAAAAACAAGATGAAAAGAAGGAGAAAACTTACACCAAGACTTTCTATAGCCAGAAACTGCTCAAGTCTGTTAAGCCACTGGTCAGCCATATGGCTATCACGAGCAAAGATGTGAACTTCCAAAACTGCAAACAAGACGTATGTAAACAACAGAATCATCATTTTTCATCAAATAAATGCAAGTTTCCATCACAATTCTTGTCAAATGTGTTAAACAAGTTTTCTTTAATATAAGCATTGAACCTACACAGTCTCAACTCGTCATCTCTGCCATTCCAGTCACTCCACAACTCATTTTGTTCATTGACAAGAAGCTGCAGTTTAGCCTTGATCTAAACAAAAAGATTTACCGTCTACTGACTGCATTAAATTTCAAGAGTGACAAGGTATATTAAATATTGAAAAGATGCAGTTTTTGGTTTCTCAAACGACCTAGTACCCTTGAAGAGCCATTAAAAAGGCATTTTGGAAAAAACAGGAAATAGCACAAAGCAACACTGAAAGAAAGGATCATACAACCATCAAGAAGTGCAGCGGCCAGGCATGGCACACGTGCTTGGCCTAAGACACCTCTCACCCCCACCCCCACCCTGAGCACTGTGTCATGTTGCGCTTGTCTCGTGCACATTCTTTGCACTGAATTCATGATCACGCCGAATGGTGTTTCGCCAGGACGATATCAAACTTCCGGTTATACCATACGCGTTATAAAGTATATCATACTCTGAATTAACTAGGCACAGATCACAACGTGTCACAGCTAAAAAACTGCTCTCAAATACAAACTAAGCAGAGAAGGAAGACATGCACTGACAACTTAAAACAAACACTACAAACATTACAGAAAAGCAAAGGAATACCCAACATTTGGCTGACAGTCTGGCCAAAAGAAACCCACATTGTGGTGTAAACTACACAGAAACGCTGGATAAACCTATAACCACCAAGTACGCTCACATAATCATGTAGTACAAACCAAAACACAAAAAGACAAGCAAACACTACTACTTTGGCTAAAAAGTCTATCATAATCACCTCTTTTGAAGCAAAATGTGAGCGATCAACAAGACTGTGTCCAAACTGTGCAATCGCATCAAAATCTGCCTCCCTGTTCTCAATCTCAGCTCGCCGACTTTGATGCTCTTTGATTAACACTTCAGCTTGACGAACGTCTCTATATAACAAAACAGACTATCAGCTATCTCACTCTACAATCAGAAAACTGCAAGAACCGTTATTCCTCATTCCGCACCTAAAAGTCTTTAGCAACACTTCTAGCAGCAAAAATTTAGAATAATAAAAAAGCCAATAATTACTGATATACCTACTGTATTATAGCTACAGTGAGTACCATAGACCAATCCTCACTACTTGCTGATGATATTGTGTTTTCAAGTGTCAACAAATCTGTCAGTCTGTGTGTGCATGCTTGTCCACTTCCTTATTTGTATTGTTTTATCCATGCATCTGTCACGGATCTGTTCAACTATCCTTTTGGTCTGCTTTCTGTTTAAATACTTGATGTGTGTCTCTGCGCAATAGAACCTAATCTACATTGTAGCAACTGCCATCATGCAATATACCATTGCCACTTTCAAGGTGGCAAGATTTCAAGCCTAAGCATCCATGTTAGCATGCTTATTGATCACTGTGCCTGCATATAAGAATTCGAACTGCCTTGTCAATCTGAGCTGATCTGTTCTGCTATAAGCCATGCTCACTCACACATTTGTCTGTCTTATATCACGTTCACACTAGAGACTTAAGAACCATGCCAGATTGTCAGGTATAGTAGAATTGATTTACATGGCTAAATCAGCACCATATGTGGCCTTTATCAAGTATTTCAGTAGAATAAAATAACAGCAATCTTGAAGAAATTTATATGGCCTGGCTCAGTTCTGATGTTGTTAGTGTGAACACGATACGGTACTAAGTCCATCTCTCTGATGCTCAGTCCTTCTGTCTGCCTGTCTCTTACCTACCTAGCATGCCTTCTGCCCCTCAATTGTAACTATAAAATTTAGCAGTTTCAATGTCTGTTTACCAGTTTCTTGAATTCCACAAAACTGCCAAGTCAGCTAAGCCAATTGTTACAATTGCAACAGATGCCTTTAACTGTTTAATCAAATTTAATTTATCTACAGATCAGCGTCTTGCCAAGATCAGTATTAGTCCGCCCTAAAAGAAAATTGTGTGGACACGCTGTGCAGACAAGTAAAGCCTATTCTTTTACTATTAATGCCCATGTTTTTGCAATAGCATATCCAGTTACAGCAGTGCAGTACTGTCTGCAATAGTTGCTTTAATTAACAGCTAAACTAAACAATTTAGTGCATCTTTGTCAGTTTTCGTGGTGTCTGCTTTATCAGTTTCAGTAAATTACTACTTGGTTGAGATGGCTGCTTTCGGTTTCCCACGGTTGAACCTTTCCTGCTACGTTGTTGATGACGCCGGGATTAAACTCTACCCTACCACTGCGCTATGTAGTGTCGTTCCCTTGCTTGTTAATGGTGACAGCAACTGTTTTTATCTCTCTGCTAGTCTTGTGGCCACAGGTGACAAAAAAACCATAGTCACATACGCACATTTGTCGCGAAGGAATTGTGAGACAATCCAGAGCATTACACCGACATATTTATAGCGCAACTAAAGATGACGCAACTACTCGCAAGCAATTTTGAACTCTCTTCTCTCACAGACACTTTGTGATGCTGTTTTCGGCACCATTTTAGACAGCACAGCTGCCAACCTGCCAAAGCATGAAGCATACCTCAATGCAATTCAGTGTGCTTCAAAAGCCGGTGAGAAAAATTACATCTATGATGGAAATTAGAAATGGCAGTCCTGGCCAGTGTGCTAGGCAGATGTACATTCTGTATTCAGTGTATTCGACACAATTTAAACTAGTCTCTCGAGAACACCTGCAAACCCTAAGCAATGAGGCTGTTGCCTCACTAATAAAAATAGGCATGGTCCCGGCACGTGTCCACATCCTGGTCCCACTCTGTCACGTGCCCGCAGCATGACCGACCTTCCGGCAAAAAAGGCAGACTACAGTTCCGTAGCTGCTTTTTTCAGGGTAATCATTCGCAATGTTGGGTAAGTTGCTGACTTGGCAGTACACACAGACTGCTCACGCACTAGGCCGATACACAGGTCTGGGAGGCCGAGGCTACACTACTTGTGTGTGTTTCACGTGTTGATAGTGTGAGCTGCAATTTATCTTTGATGTCATTGCGTTTTAGAACTGCAAATTTATATTAACTTGCCTCAGCTAAAAAATAATCCTGGCTATGCCACTGATACATTGCACATACCCTGCTGGTTCATCAGTGAAGATACCCATCCTCATGTCCCCTGTCCAAACCAGTAGTGCTTTTACAGCTGCTAAAAACTTCTGCAAGTCGTCTGATGCTTTCAATTGAAGTTTCCTGTTTGTTGTCCTTTCCTGTAGCGTCTCCCAAGCATCTTCTACACCCTGCTGTTTCTGACTAATTGCATCATCTCCTGGATACCCTTGTTCTAGACGAGCTGCCTCCTTAGACAAAGTTGTCAGCTGTAAAATGTCAAAAATCACACAAATCACACAAGTTTCCAAAATGCAAACAAACAATCAGACAAATTATTATACTTGAAAGCATACTCTACCAATGACAATTGCTAACTTTACAAGATACAAAAACATTATAAATGTATTTTAGTAGGAATGGCTACACACACCAGCAAAAAGCAAACAAGCAAGTGTGGATGGTTCAATACTGTACCAAATTGAGGCTGGCATGACTAGACTAACTCACCATTACAGAAAACTGTACAGTGTGAGTTAGTCATGGCAGCCTCAATTTGGTACAGAATTGAGCCATCCAAACCTTTTGTTTGCTTTTGCTGGTTTATGTAGCCATTCCTACTAAAATACACACACACACACACACACACACACACACACACACACACACACACACACACACACACCACACACACACACACACACACACACACACACACACACACACACACACATATGTTCATTCACTTTTGGCATGAAGAATATCACATGAATAATAATTAGCAGGACCCATAGGAAGGCTAGCTTAGGGATTTATATGAAAAAAACTAACTATCCATCTAATAAATCATTGTGACGTAGAGACATGTGACTTATGTAATTGTGATTGGTCAGTAGACTGCTATTATGTTTGACTGAAATAGGATAGGATAAGAGGCGGTATTGTGTTTGACTGGGTTAGATTTGACTGGGGAGTGGTAGCAAGTAGAACTTACCTTAGAATCAGTTATATATATAAAACTATATTAAAAGAATCCATGTCATAGCTAAACAAAGCTAACTTATCTACTATCAATTTAGCATTGTACTGACAAAGCTTACATGACAACTGTTCGTGTAAATTACATAAAGTTCTACTAATAGTCAATCCGTTGAACATAGATGTTTTCTTCGCAATGGATTTCAGAACCTCCAGGCTGTGCATTGACTACACTCCATAAGTTTCAACTATTAGAGGATAGAAAATCCCCCCTGCAGCTGCAACGTTCTCATCATGTCGAAGATCTTTCTCACATTCCCCAGCTTCAGCAGCCACACCTGCTTTACTTGCAGCGCTGATAATGTGAGAAGGGCCAAATGAATTCCTGACTGACACATCAAAATAGGCAGGTTTGCCCTGAGAGAAATCAGGGTGATAAACATCACCCGGTCTATCAAAGGACAGAGTCGAGCATCCTTGTTCACGACGTGTACCAGCATTTTCCTCCAAGAGACAGTGGTAGATAACATCACATACAGCATCATGACGTTTAATTCTCAACAGTCCGCAACCAAGGGCATGGTCGCCATGTTCATCAAGGACATGATTACATGTACATCTGTATGACGTGGGATGACGTGGAAATACAACTATTCCTAGATGTAATCGCAAGGCAACAACAAACTCCTGAGGGGACATGGCTAGGCCGCGACTGCGGTTAGGAATTGTCCTCAACCAAGCCCCCGAGTTAGGAGTTGTCACTGCTTTCAGTCGTGCTTGATCACGTAGGCTGAGACAGCTTTCTTCAATATTACATTTCGCATTGTTATCCAAGATCTGCTGGATATCATGTTGAGTAGAGACTGGTGTTATACAGTCACTGAAGCCCAGAAGAATACTTGCCAGATGTTGTTGGCATTGAGCTTCACCAGGGATGATCAGGTCAACGCTTTTTCCAAGTTGGTATGATGGGTCGTCTTCAAGGATCGATATTGGCATTGAATTGTGTAGTAGCCAAAATGACAGCTGACGTGATGAATTGCAGCTTCCAATAAATGCTGCAGAGGAAGCTCTGCTGGCCTCTCGAAGGACTACACCACCAAGGTGAATGGGAAGGGTTGCCTGTAGCCATGTCTGGTCCGAAATAGATGAGGCAGTCAGCATTTCAAAGCTTTGTCGTAAGCCATCATCAAACCTGAGCAACTCATCAACAATTTTGAGAGGTGGCACCGCCCTGATAATATGATTCATCTTGCATGAACCAAGGCAACTCCTGAGGAGATGTAGTTCCACCTGACGGTCGTCCAACACTGACAACTGAATCTGTTGGTGCATAATTTTGTCAATCCGTTTGGATACGGAACTAACAAAATAAGTGTCAGATCCGTAAACTGGAGAGCCAAGAAAATCAACACCACAGGAGACCCGAAAAGTGCGTTGAATCTCAGGATCAAATTCGGGGAAATCCTGGTCTCCAGAAGGCCAGAATATCTCGCATTTGTTCACATTCACATGTAGGCCAAAGGATGGTCCCCTAGACAGCAAGATATCCAGGAGATGAGCTATAGCAGGACGAGAGCCCACGAAAGCACCATCGTGAAGGTACCATAACTGAACATTGATACCTTTGGAAGTCCCAATGTCATCTAACAGTTCTAGAAGGGCTAGTGAGAAAAGCAACGGTCCAAGCGGGTCACCCTGCTGTACTCCAGCGGAGGACTTGATCCAGGCATCACCAAACTGGAGAAAACCTTCGCAATGGTAGCACCACTGCGACCAACCATAGAGAGAAGGAAAGTCACATTGCAAGCGTCGCAGGAAGGAAGAGCGATGGCATTCATTGAATGCATTAGACATGTCAATTTTCAGACAACAAAGATTAGGATCAGAACCATGAGTTGTAATATATGACGACAAGGCATGAACAGCTGCATCCAGACCTCCAGGCACCCCGACACCAATCTGGCCATATGGTAGGAATATATCAGGTAATTCTGATTTAACTGCCCAACAGCAAAGACGACTAATAAGATGTCGTAGAACTTCACTGACTGCTATTGGGTGTATCCCACCTTGCTTCTTCACAAGTGCTGTCAAAGGAACCCCAGACAGCCAAGGGGCTATTCTACGGTCAGCTCTCCCAGACAAGAAAAAGACTATCAGAACAGTTAGGTTGTTGAGGCATTCCTTAGATGATGGAAAAGTACAGCCTTCGATTGCATCCAGGTGTTGGCTATGTAGTTGAGAGGCTCCAGGGCTTGGAGCTCGAGGAAATGCCCTCAAAGCGGCAAGAACCGACTCCGAATTAACACTGAGTGGTGGAGGGATGTCATCAATGAAGCCTGGAAGGACGTGTTGAGGGTGGCATTGCTGTAACTGACTGAGAACGTCGATGTCGTCTGGTGCAGCAGTGCCCAACGAGGAAAGCGAGCGCATGGCATTCCCATATCAACCCTCTCTAGCCAGAGCTAGGGCACGTTTTCGATTGCGAATACTCTGGGTGGTGGGGTTATTTCCATGTTTTTGAGACAGCGAACAATTAGCATCCAATATGGCGTCTTTCCAGAGAGACAAAAGATCTCCTGACTGCCATACTTCCAAACGTGACATCAAGATAGCTTTAATTACATGTCATTTTTTCTTTCCTCCCTTTGGGGGGGGCATCTCAAACCACCATAGCTAACACGAACAAGCGGGCAAACCCCCAGATTCCATAATAGGTAGCATTCCTGAACTCAACTGCAAGAACTTCAGCTAACTTAGGACGCAGAGACTGGGGAATATGACCAATAGTCTTGACAGGCAAAGTAGAGATCTCCTTCATGAGAGCATCAAACAAGAATGACTCATTACTGCATGGACTTGAGAGACTCGCTGCTGACGTGATGGCTTCTAGCACTGCGTCATCGAAGTTGGCTAGAATATCATTAGGCTCAACAGGTACATCAATCAAAGCATGTGCTTTTTGTACCACGTGGTCAATTACGTTGCTTGCCACGTGGTCACCTTCCACGAGAGATGTATCAGGAATCATCATTTTTCCTCCACACCACGCACGGCCAGATCCTTGAGGCCGACGGCAAACCTTCCAATGTTTCGAGTAGCAAAAGCCGCAAACAGAGCACAGATTCCGGCCACTCTCAGACAGAAACGGCAACCATGGCAAGACGAGACGAGAGATGTGTTCCACGTTAATATGTTGCCATTTTGAAGCATCAGATGAAAAGTTACTCGAACAAAGAGGACAGCAGAACTGACCTGAATCTGAACAACCAGAAGTGTCCTCGTCATCCTCCATCACACCAACAAAGAAACTGACTCAATCTGTTTGACCGTTAGAGTGCCGATGGGGACAGAATCAGTTGAAGGCTTCAAGATATGATGAAGAACACGTTAGTAGTAGATAACTATCAAACCGGTAGCTTGTAGTCGAAAGTGTATCAAGAGACAATAACGGAAGAGAGAGCCTAGCGAATCATGTACGTCGCCATCTTAAAGTCCCCGTATATATATGATTTTGTCTTAGAAACTCTCAAGAAATTTCCCCGAGCCTCAAGTCCTGGATATTCCAAACTACGCACACAGAACCTGCTAGATGCAATTGTGGGAACCACATCAGCACAGGATTGCCTTGATAGCTTGACTTGTTGGATTTCTGTGGCTCTTTCTGGTAAAATTGATAGGCGTGTCACGTCATGGCTTACGGGAGCACCCCTAACAGCTTTGTATAAGAAGCAGGGTCAAGAAGGGATCAGGCCGATAGCGGTTGGTGAGACGCTGCGTCGTCTTATCAGTCGTGTTTGTTGTGCTGCTGTTCGATCAAAGCTACCTACTATTTTCCTTTCCTATAAGCAAGTTGGAGTTGGAGTTTCTGGAGGTTTAGAAGCTGTAATACATACCCTCAACTACTTCATCAATACTAATGATAACAATCCTAGTTTGTGCTGCCTTAACATAGACATGGCTAATGCCTTCAACAATTGCGACCGACACTCATTTCTAAATCGATTACAAAGAGAACTTCCTGAACTCTATTCTTCGGTTCTCTGGTGCTATCACACAATTGGTGAGCTTCGATTTGGAAACCGCCGTCTTACATCCTCAGCCGGTGTTCAACAGGGAGACCCTTTGGGTCCACTGTTATTCTCGCTTGTTGTAATGGAGCTAATGGACAAGTTGGGTCCAACCCCAGGGATTGCATTACAGTTGTGGTACCTGGATGATGAAATTTTCATTGGAACCCATCCTGAAGTTGCATCTCTTCTGAGAAAGTTGCAATCAGCTGGCACTTCTTTGGATCGCAGCTAAATACAGCCAAATGCGAAGTGTTCTGGCCTTAAGGAGACCAATCCTTTCTTGAGTTCCCAGGCAATGTTCAGCGCATTGATGCCAACAAAGATGGGGCTGAGTTTTTAGGATCACCCATATGTGGTTCAAAAGAGTTTGTCAACAATTCTTTGGCCAAACGTGTTGACAGAGTTCTGGAATGTCAAAAACTTTTGTCAGATTTAGGGAACTCTCAGGTGGAACTTCATCTCTTACACTCTTGTCTTTCTTTGTGCAAAATCAATCACTTAATCAGAACAGTTCCATCTGATGTAATCGAAAGTCAACTATCCAGATTTGACGCTGGTCTACGGTCATCGCTCGAGTCCATCATTCATTCCTCAATACCAGACCTCTCCTGGAAACAGGCCACCCTGCTAGTACGATTGGGTGGTTTGGGCCTTCGTGAATCAACAAGAACAGCACCGGCAGCTTTCCTTGCAAGCTGTAACTCGTCATATGAGCTGGTTCTTCAACTACTGTCTGGAACGTCACAGTCTGCCATCATCCCCAGCTCATCTCTTGACTTAGGTCTCAGCCTCAAAAGCAGATCAGTCGTATAAGATCTTCTCCGTACCCTTCTACCGACAGCTAAGATTGATGTTCTTACAACTAGTCAACACCAACTTCAGTCTTTGCTTGACTCCACAATGTGGCACTCAATTAAAGACAACACCAGCTTATGTGATCATGCCCGACTTAACACGATATCCGCACAGCACGCTGGAGCATGACTGCGGGCAATACCCAACCCCAACACTGGCCTCGCCATGCCCCATAGAGAGTCTGTGGTATCGTTGCACATCTGGTTGGGCATCCCACTTTTCCTGGCAGATTTGGGTTCCAAGCGCTGTTCCTGTGGACAGATCTTAGATAAATTTGGCGACCACTTGCTTGGATGTGGCCAGAACAACATAAGAACACGCCGACATGACGCCTTATGCGATGTTCTTTTTCACGCTTTGCTTATGGATAATGGCAACTGCCGTAAGGAACAACGCTGCAACACTGATACTTGTGCCAGACCAGGTGATATTTTCCACCCTGACTTTGAACAAGGCTGTTCCACCTATTTTGATGTAACAGTCAGGAACACACTGCAACCGTCATACCTTACCCAAACAGCTTACAATGCGGGAAATGCAGCTGCAGCTGGAGAAAGGGAAAAAGACCAACATCATGAAACCAATGTCACATCAACTGGGAGTACTTTCCACCCTCTTGTGTGCGAATCTCTTGGCTTGTGGTCACCACACAGTTTGGAAGTATTGAAGACCATCGCACGACGTCTATCTTTCAAAAGAAATTTGACAGTCAGCCAGGCAGTCAGTAACATACATGAACAACTGTCGGTGAAACTCTGGCTATATAACGCCAAAATGATATGGCATAGACTGGCTCTAGACTGTACTGACATGTTTTTTGAATAATGTGTGTTAGATGCCCACGTAGGTGGGTTTATATAAATATATATAATTATATATATATATATATATATATATATATATATATATATATATATATATCAGTCCTTAGGGCGGATGTGTTATCTGTATTATATACAAATATATTATATATATGTATGCATGTATACAGCATGGTCAGCCGTTGATGCAGTCTGGTGTCCTCTCTCGTAAGGTGCTGTGTCCGCCTTCGGAAAAGTCTGACATTTGGGGGCCTGTCCAGGAAAGAGTGAGTTGCAGCAAGAAGAGCGACCAGCAAATCAAGGAAGAACAGAAGAGACTGAGAGGTCATTCGAGAGGACCGTAACCACACACACGCACACACACACACACACACACACACACGCACACACACACACGCACACACACACACGCACACACACACATACACGTGCACACACACACACACGTGCACACACACACACACACACACACACACACGTGCACACACACACACACACACACACACACACACACACACACACACACACAGTGAGTGGGTGGCCAAATGGATCGTCTATTGAGGTCAGCGAAAATCTTGGCCTGAAAGGTGAGGAGCTAGCGGCGTTTGCTTCGCAGCAGCAGGTGATTGAACGCAAGGAACACCAACGTGAGCACGAGGAGCACCAGCATGAGCGCAAGGAGGACAAGTGTAGAGAAGAAGCACGGCAAAACACGAAAAAACACCGTAACAGAGACAAGTCGTGTTTGCTTCATTGTCTTGCCGCAGCATCTGTAGACAAATCACCGCATTCTAAATGTTTTGTGGATCGCTGAGAACAACAGAAGTGGCTGCAAATGCTTGAGCCAAGATAGAAAGGGCGGGTAAACAAGCTTATGTGACACTGCCAACCACATTTAGATACCGTATAACCGGGTTATTTCTTCAATCTAAACTTCTGGAATTTGAGAATTTAGACAAAAGTTTTAATTACTGCAAATTAAATTTCTGCATTCCAACCAGGAAGACAGTTACATGGAGTTTAACAAACCAGTTAAACGTAGTTGAAGTTGTTTGGAGACGCGCTGCCGAGCGCACGAGCACACAGTGGACTGACAGGGGTCTTGCGACGAATGGAGCATGTGCATTGCTATTGACTTATCCCACCCGCCATAGCGCAGCAAGTGTCGCAAAGTGTGTATGTTTCTTTCGTTCCCACCCTCCCATCCCGATGTCAGATGAGCTCGTGCTTGGGAGGCCTTTTTCCCCTACCCTTTGTTCCATTAAATCTCCGTGGTTATCCACGTGAAAGGTGAGTTGGGCCGGAGTCCATCCCAGATCCACTCCGGACGTCGGTTCTCCTGGATCATGATGCACTGGGTCAGGCTCCGTCCACTCTCCACGACCACACCTTCATTATGCAGCCTGGCTCAGGTAGGTGGTCGCATCAAGTCGACAAATCAACATCGTCACTGAAAAGCTGACGAAGGTAAGAATTCAATGGTACATACAGTGTCACACATGTAAATGTGTCGCAACAATGACTTCCTGGGACTCTGAGGATAGGACTAAATATCTGCAAATTTTATTTGTGCGTTCCGTGATTTCTTTGCAGAATTCGCAGAAATATCATGATTGCAGAGATAACTGGTTATACGTTAGTGACTAATCACTATGCATTACTATCAAATAAGAGTAAAACAAAACAAACCAGACAGACAGACAGACAGACAGACAGACCCGGGATGAATGGAAGCAGAGCTTGCAACCTACAGTTTCTGCAAAGTTGAAGTCATCAACAGAAGAGAAGAGCTTATTCAGGATTCTTTTTGGAGTCAGCGGTTATTGCCGCTTTCGTCAGTTGCATCAGTCCTATTTGACTGTATGCGGTCCTCATTGCTGAAATGAATGCTTTTGTTGAGTTGCTTTTCATCGTTTGTTGTTTTCGTGGCTTATGCTCCTTTGTTGTGATCGAGTTTGCATTCTGTCTTTACTCTTGTGGTTTCAGCGTCTAGAGTGTCTTCTCCGGATTCTGTCATCATCATCTCATCTCATCTTTGTCTTATCGTCCATCTTGTGACTTCAGCTGGGATTAGCGCAGCCTTACTTTGCCCTTGTGGCCTAGTGCATCTTCTTCAGATTCTGTCGTCATCATCTCGTCTTCCTCTTCGTCTCATCGTCCATCTGGTGACTTCAACGTCTGGGATTACCGCAGCCTTACCTTGCCCTTGTGGCCTAGTACGTCTTCTCCAAATTCTGTCGTCATCATCTCTTGGTCTTCTTTGGATTCTGATGTTATCATTTCTTCTGACTTGCTTATCTTGTACTTAGCTGTAGAGTTTAGCCTTTTTGTTTGTAGTAGTCGCAAGTTTAGCATTTTAATTCTACTTGTTATGTGTTTGTATAATCTATTGTTGTAGTTGTGACACTTATTGTTCTTTAGCTGTTACTTTAGTTTCAAATGTATTTAGCTTTGATGTGTAGAAAATGTATGAAGATTTGACAGACAGACAGACCAAAAGACATAAACACAAGCAAACAGGCGAGCAGACACAAAGTGGAATACATCAGCATCTGTATCAATCCCTATCAAAACAGCTCACAATAAAATATTTATCATCTTGCAACACACCTGAGTTCCAATAGCTGCCACATCACGTTCAAAATTCTCATGATTTCTCAGCAGTGTCTCCACACTAGCAACATCATGACCAATATCATCAGGAAGAGCAGAAATCTTCTCCTGCATCAGAATTGTCATTTAGGAGAAGCATCACCTTTTAAACATCAGCTCAACCTGTATTCTTAATCTGACATCATCTGCATCTCTGTAAAAACGCTTCATTTCATAAGCAGTGGCAAGAGCCTAATAACATAAAAATGCATCACTAAACTTGTTTATTAACTAAAATTCACAAAGTAACCGTACAGATAAAAGTAGCAGATCATACACAGTCTCATGTTATAAGAGTGATATTAGCTACAACATGAAAGTTGAGGGCAAACAAACAACTAATACACAAGAACGAGGCAATTTAGGCAATCAGAAAACCTGAAAACCCTAAAAGAAGCTTGAAAGTCAATGCAATACCTGCAAGGACACAAACATCAACCACAGCTCAATCTCAAAGTGTTACATTCAACTATAGCTAACTCATATTTGGATACCACATGTTGCACAAAGGAAAACTTATTTACAGTTCTGACTTGGAGACAACTCTTTTCTAATAGTTTGCATATTCTTCATTATGCTGCAGTTGTTACAACTAGTACAAGGGCAGCAGAGCACTCCAAAAAGTGGTGCAAATTTGTTGCCATGGAACATCACTATTTAGGGGTTGCAAACTTCACATAAAACTAACGTTGATTCTACATACAACCAGTTACATAACGAAACTTACCAAAAGACCTATAGTGTTCATCACTAAAACAATTTTTTCATGGCTTCATATTGGTTTATCATCTTGTCTTTGTGAATATGAAGCAACAAAAGGTGGTTAAGCTTCTTTTGTTTCATCACAGTACGCAGATATGACTTGAGCCGCCTGAGGAAAGAATAAGATGCTTTCCTGTTTCTGATGTAATACGTATTCCCAAAACCATCCAGAACAACCTCTCAGCAATAGCTCTCAGTACCATTTAAGCTGGTCATATATATTCTTCATTGTTAATCTGTTGCTTGGAAAGCACTGTTACATACTGATAGTTCTGCTGCAAATTGTGGCCCAGGTGTCATCCCCAAAAGGTAAACAATCTCTTGCATGCTGTCATTATCAGATAGGTGACCAGCAGCATCAGCAATTAGTCTTTTTTCTATTTTGGTATACGATGCAAATTGGGGTTCTTCAAAGCTGTTCTCTATTTCGTTTGCTAATGAAACTAGCTTAAGCTTCAATGCCATACTACTCCATGTTAAAAACTTCCTAGACAAAGACAATTTCCTAATAGTGTTTGAAAGACATGTATTCAATAAAGCACATTACAACAACTACTACAAAGATATTACCACGTCTGCCTCATTGCCATAGACAAAGGAGTAGCCAATTCAATGGCAAAAAAGTAACCTATGCATTATTCATAGCACTTACCGTAGCCTGCCATAACGTGCACTAACTCCCCACAACCATGCACACACTTTCTGTCTATACAACCAAGTAAATGTATAGCAACTTGACACTTACTTTTCTCCTAGTTTCTATTAGTTCCTGGATGCTGTCCCAACTCTCTCCTACACCATCTTTCCACTCCTTAATTGTAACAGCTTCAGAGTGGCCAGATGTGATAAGAGACTCTGCAAGAGAGTTTACAGAACTCAGCCTGTCCTTTCCTGTTGCTGTGGTGTTGCGAGCAAACTCCTGAAACTTTTCTTGGATCATCTAAATGTGTAAACGTATAGATTAAAAGACAAAATAAATATTCAAGCACACAAGTAATAGATTGAAAGATAAACATTCCTATCACAGAAAAAAGTATTAGACAAACCAGATAATACCTAACCAGACTGGTAATAGTCCATGGGCCAAGGTAAAAAAAACCCTTCAGAAAACAAGTCCCATTCCACCCTCGTGAAGACACAAGTTTCTTATCATCAAATGATAGACATGTCCAAGTACAGCATTTCTGCACTTGTCCCCCGTTGTGAAAAATGTCCGTTTAGCTGTAATTAAATATTTAATTTAAGCAGCGCCGACGGTCCGTTGTCCGAGGTTGCACCATACGTAGTAGCATTCAAAAGATGTTTGGGAACTAAGTAAATTATTTTCTACACCAAAGTCAGCCCAATATTGCATTTCTAATTTAGTAATACCACATTTCTTACATAAAACTCTCAAAATTGGCAGCTATATGTCGCTGTGATATTTACGCTGTCAATCCCCCATCTGATGATACGCTGCTATCTTAACTTAATTAATTCTCAGCAGTATCATCACTATCACTATCATCATCGGCGGCGGCAGCGGCGTCGCCGTCGTCATCATCATCAATAGGAGCATTATGAATATCTACAGCATTGGTGTCGTCCTCTCCCCGGTCACAGTTACTGCAATTCTCGCATCGACAGATTTCTGTACACTTCAGTTCATTTTTAAAACAACCGCAGTGATTGCTGTTGCAAACAGTTTTGCAGCTGCAGTTAAGTACTTCTAGAATTGTATCTGGTGCTGGGGGCTGGCTCATCCACTTGATTTCTATTTTTCCTGTCCATACACAATCCATCCGTGTCCATTACAACTTCCGACGGTAGGAAAGGCTTGGAGAGCATGTTTCCAAATGTAGGCTTGGTATTTGGTCCGTTTGACGTGCAGTGACAGGGCATCAGCTGTTGGGGGAGGTTCGGGCATGTAGGAGCCTTAGCACAAAAGCTTTTGTACCTTGCTTCATTAATAGAGGTGCAGTTCTGTTGTCCATACAATCGACAAACAAACAATTCGCAACTTTTTGAGTGTCTAACGAGCATTCCGGGGCTACTCCTAGTCCTGCCATGCCTGCCTGAATTGTACGATCTTTTATTAAAATTTCAAAAGACTGCTTTTTGCCTTTACCATAGAATGCACTCGTAGTATCGCAACCAGTGAATGCATGATATCCTGGAAGAGAGTTGCATATTTCTGTTCCAAGCGCGTGGGCTAGCCTCGACAAATGCACGAAACGCCGCCGGTCCTTGGTACCCGTTAGCCACAGTAACTGAACATGACGAAAAACATCCAAAGAGGCTGCATATATGCCAATGACAGCAACGTCAGTGTCTGGAGATTTGATGATGGTAGTTGATTCTCTAGATTGTGCAGCGTGCGCAGCATGTAGGAAGAGTCTTGTGTCTGCCTCCTCATGAGAGCACGTTAGCTCAAGAACCTCTGACCGTGATACCTGTTCACCGTCAGTAGATGTCAAGCGGACACAACCCGTTCCGGAACAAATGTAAAAATTGAAGTTTTTGAGCATCCTACTGTAGCAAGAAGAAGTCCACTTGTTTACTAAGAAGTCCAACAGAGCACTCTTGTTGTTTCCAGAGCTTAGGTACTTCTTCCACTGCTTTGGACAGCGCTGACACGCATTAATAATATGGGAAACAATAATGCCAGTAGAGGCATGCTTGCTGCGCTCTGCGTCTTTGATGGATACAGAATCTGATGGATAGCGATCTATGACAAAGTCAACACGAGAAAGCTGATCGTGGTCACGAGTGTCTAATACTGAGCAAAGAATTTGAAAAGCAAGATGTCAAAAAGTGCCTGTAGGCCTAGTAAGTGATTGAATGGTAGCCATTGCGTCGACTAGCAGTGCTGCTCTGCCAATGTTTTCTACCGGGGAGCCATAGCTTTCCAAGAGAGGCAGTAAAGAAGACTTGGTTGTTTTATTCAAATTACCTTGCGGTGAAGCCAAACTCAATGGCAGTGGACTTAATTTAAGGAAAACGAAAGGACCATCCGCAAGTTAAGATTCCTACTCGTCGAAATTGCCAACATTCATGAAAAGAAGCTCCTGTCAGCCTTTATTGCTACATCACGAGAATTAGCTCTGACAGTGACTGTCTTGGCCATCAATGAGAAAGTTTTCAGCTTCAACTTTTGCAGCTTGTCAAAAAATCCAACACTGCCACTACACAAGCGTTCATGAACAAACTTCTCGGCATGCGTGCTTCCTATTTGGTACGCTTGCAAGAGGTTGTTCGCAACGTCAGGTGGAGCCATTATTCCAGATGAAATGTTCGCAACGCAGCTTGACGCTTCAAATGGGTTAGACCAACATTCAAGCGTACCAATTACACTCTGAACATTATCTTTGTCTCGCTTTATTTGCATCAAATCTTTGTGTCGCTTGCTTCTATCAGAGTCTTTTGAAATGCCAGCCAAACTGCGGCAACCCGCAGTTATGGCTGCACGGTCATGTGCTGTGGCGATCCATCTCTGAACGGCTCCGCATCTCAGACTACTACCAATAACTCCTCCTTTGGTTTTAGTATCGCGATTTATAGATTGTTCAATAACCATGTCAACAGGTACTTGTGCGAAGACGTTATGAGACCTTTGGACAGCAAACTCTCCTGCTTCTAACAAAGCGTGAGCATCCGGATGAGTTTCTGCAAGAGAGACCATGTCGTACCAGCAGACAGTGAGATACCGACAGTAGTTTGTTCTGTTGTATGCAAACATCCATGGTATCATGTCGTGAAGGCATTGCAAGTGGAGAGACCAGTCTCCAATCCGAGAGGAACGAACAAACTGCAGCAGTAGTTCAATCATATAGCAGTGCAACATCCAAAACACTGCCGTCTGTCCGCGATCAGAATTGGTGAACTTCATGTACGCAGATTGTATACATTGAAACTGTTTTGAAGACATCATTTCTGCATAATTGGTCTTTGAGGGACTCGGTCGTAGTGTCCTAGTAGCGTTACGTCAGTCTAGATCCTTGTTATTCTTCCAATGTCCGCCTCCTTGTAGACATCCTTTTACGTGATAGTCCGTTCGTAGAAACAAGAAACATCCGTGTTTGTTCTATCTAGATCCGGTGAGGATATGCTACTAGAGTATGTACAAATATACTGTGTACAAAGGCTAGAAGCAAAACGAAGGTGCGTTCACACTAGAGCAGCCTTGACTCAAGGACACTGGAAGATAAAAGTGAAAATATGGTACATGTACATCTAGACAGCTAACAGAGTCGCTTGACTAGCTATGAACGTAGGTGTGAATACAGCTGAGTTTAAACAAGACTTCGCAAACGAGGATATAAGGCTACTAGGCACTCAGTGTAAACGCACTAGAAGTCTTTGCTGACGACGGCAAGAGAAACAGCATTGCCGCTAACGCACGTTAGTGCAGAGACTTGAGCGTAATCTGTTCGTGTTTGTCCAGTCTCTTGTTATGTTTGAATAGCTGCTGTCTAAATACTCATATATTTCTTCTTCAAGTTAATGTTATGCTTATAAATGCTAGAAAACAGAGTCTGCCCTTGGAATACAGAGCATACTCGTTGTCAGAACCAAAAATAGGCAAATGCAACCGAACAGACAACATTCGCGAAGGGGGACAAGTGAAGAAATGCTTTAAATGGATTCCTCTAACGTTTGGTAAAAAGAAATGTGTGTCTTCACGTGGGTGGAATGCAACTTCGTCTCTTAGGACCTGGCCCACGGACTACAAGCACAACTATGACGATACAAATTGAAAAAGAAAGAGAAAAGAACAGGTAGACCACTAAGCAGGCAAAAAGGTATAGCAAGCAAGCAAACAGATACTATGATTAATCAGGCATGCACTGTAATAACTTGAATTGCATTTGCTAACATGTGAAATCTTAGCTCTGCAGGTCATACACAAACTCACAAAATTTGGCAGATTCAAGTAAGTCACATGCCAAATTTCTAGTGAATACAACATTACTTGTTGTCTACGAAGTCACATTTAATCAACACAAAGCATATACATCCAAACATGTACAATCCATAATGAGAAAGACAAATAAAAGACACAAGCTTATTATCAGATACAATACAATACTCGTGCACACAAAATAATCAACCAAGTGATAAATACAAAATGTACCTCACAATGCTCAAAATCATGACCTAATTCTTTGCTCTGTGCCACTATCTCCTGATCATTGATCCATGACTCCAACTCCTCCACCTAGCAACACAGACCTAACACACAACTGCAACAAAGAGACAACATGCTATCACTTCTCTGTTCAGTTGAAAAAGTTTAAAACTTTCATCAAGGCTTGCTGCCCTCTCCTCTGCCAGCTGCTCCAAACTGTCATACAGTTTAGTGATATGTGACTGAGTTGTTTGGACAGCATCACTGAAAGAATTAAAGCATATAATAATTGCAAACATGGCGCAAAACTGACTACTCCATCAAGAAATCAGACAATAGTAGACATTGCAAAGCAATGATGCATAAAAGTATGAGTAAACGATGCATTATTTCCTTTAAAGTTTTCAACAACACACTACAGGATTGCTAAGGCAAGTACAAGAACAGCCTTAAAAATGTACTCCATTTTAGAACTTTTTAACCCAAGGCATGCATGAGCTAGGGTTACAGTAGTACTGCGATGGACGATCGCTTCAACCACCGGCTTGACGACAAGCTCGACATGCAACCTGTGCATGCGTTCATTGTAATGGTTCTGCTGTAAGAGAACATCATAACAAATAAAATACATAAGGCAAAAAATAAAAGATTCCACAAAAATAAATAAGAAGGCAAGTACCACCCCACTACACTCCATCAACATACCTGCTTGGATTGTTTTGCTCCTTCATGGGCTTCACATTGTCCGCTAGTTCCAAAATTGTTCGTTTATAATGCTTAACTGCAGTTTGCAGTTGACAATGCTTCTTCACCAGTGCTGAAGCACTGGCTTCATCCTGTGATATGAAATGTTATTAAAATAAGGAAATAAGTTGATCACCAGCATACTGCCATATATTTCTGTTAACAATGCTCATAATGTCTGTTTGTGATATGGCTGTTGTTGTGCATACAATTTCCTGTTCTGTTCACAGTAAAAGCTCAACAATTGGGTTATCATAACTATGCAGAATTTAACAACATACACGAGAAGATGACAATGTGCATGGTTTTAAAAAATGAGACTATGTGTTTGATGAATGGTAGTAAAACTCCTGACTTACATGTCTAGCAATGTCCAATAACTACCCAAAGTTCAGTATGAGTAACCGATAAAAACCGATCAAGTTTAAGTACAGTACTGTACACATAGTTACAAAAATTGTCCAATGACTAGTGCAAATTTGGGAAAGCTGATTCAGTGTTCTTCCCTCTCTTGCCAAGACAGGACTACCGGGAATTTCCAAAACAGCACGTAGCCAAAGATCGCCCAGTTTTTGGAAACTGTTATCATTTACAGCCCATGGGCCTCTAATGAGAATCAAGATTGTGGTGTACGATTCGACGTTGTGACCCAAAGTTGGTCAATATTCCAAGACTGTATTAGCAACATGTGTTATACTACAGTGTACGCACAGGTTTGGGACCAGATAGTGGTCTTACTAGACTGTGGATTAAAGAAAGAACCCCTAAAGAAACGCCTAACAAGAAGCGTAGGAGGGCAGTCAGGTCTGGTCGCACTCCTAAGTTTATAAAGACTATTAAAGTATGAAGGATGTTGGCAAGATGGGCCCCACACTTGCCTACTCTGTGGTACTCAAGTCAATCTGCCAATTTCCACAGTTTCCTATGAACTGCCCTGGTGCTTACCGTATTACCTCGCATAGAACGGCATGCCATTATGGAGCAAATTTTAACAGGGAGCTGTTATACCTCGAGGTACAACGGCAAATGAGGAAATTTTACCAGCGCCTCAAGTTGCACATCCAACAAAATCTAATATCTTTCTTAAGCGGTACTACTAACTACTACTAAGTCTTCAAGAACATGCCATGCATAGAGATTACCGGTAAGCACTAATCACTTTCTAATTCTTCGTGTTCCTCATCATCATCACTGTCTTGATCTGTCAAACCTGTTGGTTCGTCAACTACTAATGGTTCTTCGCAAGTAGCTGTTTCATCTGTCATCAATGCGTTAGTTTGACACGTGTCTCCTCCATTACCATAATATTAATATCAAAAGATAAGCCCCGTATTACTGTGACTACCGTACCTCGCTCTATAACTGCACCTCACCCTATAACGGCATGCCGTTATAGGTACTAGCTGGAGTTGTAGCGGATTCTGGTAAAATTCGCTTATAACGGCATGCCGTTCTATGCGAGGTAATACAGTATTGAGAACGAATTTTCTTCCATAAAAATGCCATTTTCCATATTGCTGCCTTAGACGCTGTTTCAGAAATTCCCAGTACAAGCATCAAATCATTGTGACATCTCTACCTTCTGACAAACAAATGACAGCACTCAGCATCAATGTCTGCTGTAATGTTCCAGTGCATTTAACATTACCGAAATCCTAACAAAAGCCAAAACTACAAACACGCAGCCAACGTTATGCCAACTCTCAATACCCATACACCTGCAATAAGTGTTTACCATAGCGTGCGAACCGCCAGCAAAGGTTTCCCAGGCTGCAGTGCTGTGCCAAGCTACTTTTAGGGTGTGTCTATTTCATCACCTGCACAGGCAAAATGAAAAGATGTATTTATGTTAGAAAAATGGATAGGTTGGCACATAGACATTATTTCTGCTGCTGTAGCTCTTAGTAGGAGTGGTTATTAATATTAATTCACATGTTAAATCCATGCATATATCACACATGCACAGCGGGGGGGGGGGGGATGTCGACTCGTATGTCAGCACCAGTGTAAAGTATGTGATAATCAACAAGTGGTTTTTAGAAAGTGTATTGAGTGCAGGGTTTCCTACATTACTGTCAGCAAAAAAGATCCAAAATCTGACTACTTTGAACTGTATGAACCTTCAAGGATAGCTAACGATAAACATAAACACTTACACTGCTCAGAAACGATCCAGATAGCAATTAAAACAATCACAAACTTCAAAGAAGCCTGCTGTAAGCTATCAGGAGTGGGTGGAAAGTGAATTTCCATGGTTGATACCAATTGGAAGTGAAAGGAAAAGTGATTGGAGTTATATGCAGCATGTGTAAAAGACACAAAACTACGACCAAATTCAATCAATCATGCATATGGAGCAAGACACCCGTGTCTATCTTCGAAAGGATCTCCTCACACACCATGCTATCAGCTCCAACACATGGGTGCATTGGACCTTGAAAACTGTCGGCTAGCTGCAAAAATAACGCAAAAGTTCCCCAAGTTCCCAAAAGTGTTTGAAGCAAAGATGTCACTTCGAAATAGGCACTGAAAGCTACGATGCAATGTCTTTACTGGCTGGTGTTGTCTGAAATCCCTCATACAACCAACTTTGGTAGCTTACTTAGTGCTGTAGAACGTATTGGGGTTTCAGATTTTGAATCACCTTTATCGGGTGTTCAAAAATCACCTTGATACAAGTGATTTTTGAAACACCTTTATCAAGCAGAAAACACTAAATACACCAGTCAGAGAATCATCCACAATTTCTTCACGTCTTAGCACAACAAATTGCGCAGAAGCAACTGCAGGAAATAGCATCTAGTCCATTCAATTCCCTTATGATTGATAAGGCACGGACATTTGTTGTTGTTCTTATTGTTGTTGTTGTTGACTGTTTGTTGAACTTAGTTAGAAATTCAAAATAGAATTTTAGCCAGTCTGTTTAGATGAGGAAATTTTAATTAACAGATCTTTGGACTTGTTAGCTTGCAACTAAGTCAAGCCACAAAGTAAACAAGAGAGATCATCTAAATTAAGTAGCAATTAAATGAGCAACTCTGAGTATTGCCGATTGACACTTAGTTAGGTCAACTTTCTATGAAGTGCCACACTCAAAACGACTTCAAAACTACCTATTATAATTCGATTATTATTACACTTCTATTTTCTAAAGAAACTCCTGAGCCAGCATTTAAACCTTTCTATAATTACTTCATTTAAAGTGTCGGATGTTAAAATAATACCATTCATGCAATGCAGTAAAAAATGGGAAATTTTTATAGCCTGTCTATAAGAACTATACATTGCCAAATAGATCACAGACAACAAAGGATATTCATAGGTCTACCACACACAGTACTAATTGTTTGGCAACAGACTCATACAGCATACACTCCCAAGTGGCTTATTATACAACTGTGCACTTACTCTTCCTCTGTCATCATCCATCATGTACAGTTCCTGTTCACTCATCCATGCTTCCGCTTCTGCAGCATCAAGGAAGTACTGCTGAGCAACAGCCGACAATTCCAATTTTTCTTGTCTTCCAGCAACAGCATCATTGAGTTCATGCCACCTTTCTTGAAGTTCAACCTTTCTGTTGGATATCTGTTGGCTCTCTTCATGGCCTTCAGAGACAAGACGATCAGCTGCATGACAAACAGCAGCGATCATTGGCTCATGACCACCAACTTCACCAACCAAAGCCTACATCAGAAAGACACATGTCTCCAAACATCATTACATATGCATTTGCCCAATAAACTAATCCAAAGGCAAATAAAGTGTTTTGACTACGACAATTTCAAATTAAATGTGATTTAGTCATATACCACTGTCACAATCCACGTGCTAACAGGGGTCACAGACCTGTCAATGTTCAAAAACCAAATGCGTGAGACAACACAAGTTGCGACTGCACCCCGCAATTGATATTGATATTAATTTAGAATGCATTACGTAACTACAAACATGCGTGCCATGATGGGCAACCTTTCTAGACATGGAGGGCGTGAGCTCAAAGAAGAATCCACTTTGTCTGCGTATCGCACCAATCTTGTACTTTACAACATTCGCCACAGCTGTTGAGTTGGCATTGGTCAATCACATGAGAAAGGATCGGAATCCGTGTAACACGTGCACAACGTAGAGGCAGCCTCGAAACCCATATATCTACTACGCATACAGTAGGTGCACAGAATACTGTAAGGCAGCTAGAAGCTCTCAACAGTTTAGGGAACACCCCCTGCTAGTCAAAATCATTAATGTATGAGTCTCACTCATGACACATGAGAGACAGGTCTGGAGTCGTGTTATAGAAACAGTCAGTGGGAGAAGCCACACTGACGTTTACGATATTTGACTCATATAGGGTCCGTTATGACTGGGTAGGATGTGGTTATATCGGCAGTATCGCCAACCCGGTAGCGTTGGTATGTAGGGTTAAGTTATTGCTCAGTTCTTCTGTAACAGCAAGTATCGATCAGTATCAACCATTTATGCTAAATCTAATTTTTACACCAAACCTCTGCGATTGCAATGGAGCAGGTCACTGACTACTCAAATTTGTCATTGCCGTGCATGCCCCTCCCCCTCTCAAAGAACCAACCCCGCATACAATTTTTCGATGACGTGTACACTACGCTACAACTTCCAATTCATTCGAAAACACACCCACACCAGTCCCGTGTAGACTGTACCTGTCATCGCTCTCAGCAATGCTTCTAGCAATCAAAAAAACTCTAGTCTGACTAAAGTTGCTGTTCTACCACTAGCGTTTCTCTAAATTCTGATTGCATTTGTACCAAATCCAATCTACATGTTTCCTGCAGCAAGTGCTACATGGGGAGTGTGTTGACTTCTACCCTCAATGTCCACCTCACCAATTGCATACTGTACATCTGCTCACATACACCATTACCACTGCGCATATCTACGCTCATGCACAAAAAGAATGCAAGCAAATATAAACATTAGAAAAAATGAAAAAGATGTAGGGTTGATCTACGCTCATGCACAAAAAGAATGCAAACAAATATAAACATTTGAAAAAATGAAAAAGATGTAGGGTTGCCGTACGAAAAGAATAGAGACAAGACCATGTAATGGTGTGCCGTGACATCCTTCACAAAGACTTACTGAGCAATTAATACATCATCCCTACATTACACCATTTTCTAAATAGAGACACTATAATATGTATACCTTACTAATTAGAAAATGGTGCAATGTGAGGATGATGTACTGCTCAATCAGTCTGTATGAAAGATGTCACAGTACCCTTACATGGTGTTATTTCTATTCTTTTTCGTACAGCAACCCTACATCTTTCTCATTTTTTCAAAATGTTTTATATTTGTAAACATACTGATGAAGAACGATGAGTCAATCTGTGTCAGGACGGTAAAGAGGTGTGTGTGTGTGTGTGTGTGTGTGTGTGTGTGTGTGTGTGTGTGTGTGTGTGTGTGTGTGTGTGTGTGTGTGTGTGTGTGTGTGTGTGTGTGTGTGTGTGTGAGTCAGTGTTTAAAGTAACACCTTTTTAGTTCTCAAAACCTTCAAATGTCAGTCGTGTTACAATTCTAAATGTACCAGAAACCAACTCAGTATGTGCTAACTTTCCACTCGCGTGCAACAATGACACAATTATAACTGCAGTTGTGCACTCACATTCAAAGAGATACCATCTACATGTAATTGCTACCCTTTAGGTGTGCTGCACTGTGTAGCATGCTGTGAGTCATGTGTAGTACACTGCCGCAGTGGCCTTTCCTCAAACACAGTTAAAAATATGCAAATATGCACACATTCTATGCTTCTGCAGAATTCCACTGCATAACATACATATTACTTAGTCTCGCGTAGCCAGACCCTTCTCGCCTACATCCTTCCGACGAGAAAGGGTCTGAGGAAGTGCTTTGTATATGTTTGTTCTGCCGCCGTCATTATTCCACCGCATTCCGGTGGGGTAGGTGTTTCATTAAATGGTCTTTGGTAGGCTATCAAAATTCATAATGAACACGACAACACGCATATAGCAGATGTCATATCGTGACGTTGTAGTTATTTTAGCATTCCGCTAACAACAACGCCTGCACAGCGAGACTCGGTTTACGAGCTACATTTGTCTGAGCAATGGATGAGCAGGCGTTGCTGAATGTGAGGTGTGAGTGCAGTTAGAATGAGCAATTAATTGCATGGATGCGTGTGTGATCGTTGTCGTCGTTGTGTCGCTCATGAGTGTTCAGTACTCTAGATTTGTTGATGAGAGCAAGCAGCAATCCTTTGTCTGTGTGGCTGCTTCGGTTTGCTTTCCAGGTGCAATACATATACGTAACTTCCTACAGGAATGTGTCAGCTAGCTGACAGCACGACGACGACAACGAGCACACACGCATCCATGCAATTAATTCCTCATTCCAACTGCACTCACTCACACCTCACTTCCAGCTATGCCTGCTCATCCGTTGCTCAGACAAACGTAGCGCCAACTGCAAATCTCGCTGCTGCACAACAACAACGTCACAATATGACATCTGCTACACGCGTGTTGTTGTGTTCATTATGAACTTTGATAGCTCACCAAAGACCGTTTAAACACCTTTAACCCACCGGAATGCGGTGGGACAATGACAGTGGCAGAACAAACCTATACAAAGCACTTCCCCAGACCCTCTCTCGCCAGAAGGATGTAGGCGGGAAGAGTCTGGCTACTTGAGACTACATATTACTAGGAGTCAAAAGTGTACTTAGACGTAAAAATTGATTTGACAACTCATTTTGTTCTGTTGTCAGTTCTGCTACATACAACAGCTCAAGAAAACTGTCAAGATGATGCATCTGACTGATCCATATACACCCAACTTTCAATGTAATATCTGTTGAGCATATTTTCTAATAAAAGAATTCATACTCTAGTTTCTACTGGAGCAACACTGTTGAATGTGCTACATGCTTTGCATCTTTAAAATGTAACGTACCGAAACTCAATCAGTCAACCAACAAACCATAAATGATTTAACAAACAACTCTTACAAACACTGTCACTTCAAAAACTACGCAGGATACTATAGTCTGCACCATCTACCGGCAGACAGATATCAATAAAAGGCACCGTCTTACCTTATGACGTTTCAGCAGCCTTTGAGTTCCCAAAAAGTCATTGCCATAATCAGTTGAAGTTGCCAACAACATTTTCTCCCTAATCCAGGCCTAAACCATTTAATGATCAGCTCAGCAAGTATGCATAAAATGCACACAAAATGTCCATACCAGTTCTTCGTCTACATCTCTGTTGAAATGATGCAGCTTTTTTGACTTTTCAAGTCGACTGCGACGACGAGTCATGGGACGAGCAATACTAGCATATCTAATAAAAACGATAAGATATAGACAAACCATTTTGTCAGTCACCAATCTGTTTAGTGTAGCTGTATGACATAGTAACGTATTAGATTCAAAGTTCAATATATCAGTTTGGTTTCTTGTCTGCTTGTCTGTCTATCTGTCAAACTAATATTCATTCATGCATATAGATTTTCCTTAAATTTCTCCAACAGATGAAGCATCTCATTACACAGGGTACTAGCTATGTAGCCCCACAGTTTGCACGGGGAACTAGATTATTAAGTATCATGTTCCAAACATAGTCTACTGTTAACAATGTTCTACCAGTACTGGTATCAGTATACATCATATTTACGTGTGTGTGTGTGTGTGTGTGTGTGTGTGTGTGTGTGTGTGTGTGTGTGTGTGTGTGTGTGTGTGTGTGTGTGTGTGTGTGTGTATATACGACATATTTCTTGTGTTTAATTAATTGTCTCAATAGTTCTGTCTGTGTCATAAATAGTTAAGGTCTAGATAGCAGTGCCTGAACTAGCCACTTGCAACTAACAATCATGATTAGTCACCATCTGACTATGAAAAAGTTGCCACTTGGAGGGCTGAGACTACCATATATTACTTGTTTATAAATTTGCAATAATACCTCTGTTCTAAGTCATTCTTTTTTGCTTTCACTGCAGCAGAGTCAAAGTGATCCTCATCTAACATGTTATCAGCTTCTGAGCAAAGTTTCTCAACTTCCTGCTTCTGAGCAACAACTTCAGACTCCAGCATCTGCAAAACCAATAACAACTACCAGTGACTGACCATTAGTATAAATATGCTACCCTGCAACCAGCAACTTCACAACACTGATCAAATGGAAATGCTTTGCTGTCACTGCTTGTATTGATTATAACACATGTACTTAGCAGTGCATCCCCATTCTAAGATTTCTAATGACATTAATTGACACCAAACATTTCTAAGCAAGTGATTTCTGTTACTAATATCAAAGTTTATCTCTATTCACAATATACTTATAGAATTTAACAGGAGTTTAGTGCAGCCAAGTCAAGAGACTCTGGGAATTCCAAATCTAAACATCGTTGTCAGAAGCAAGCAGGCGTTCTTATCTTGCCGTTTGATAGTATTTATTAGCAATTTCTTCAAGCAACACATGGTAGAAAACTTCCTAAAAATTTAGGAAGCTTTTGCACCGTTCATCCTCTCTTGAGAATGACAAGCAAGTAATTATATCATAAAAAATGCTGCCCACATCATTACCGATGGTGCTACATTCTTCACAGCAAGGGTAACCCATTCAACACAAGACTCCACTCCTCTCATTAACTTATACCTTTTGACTCATCTGTAAACACTCACTGTCTCCTGAAGTAAATGTTTTTGCCTTCATTAGTTGCTTAATCCACTAGAACAATGACTTATCAACTGTCAACTACTTGTCTTTCCCATTCCAAACATTTTCAAAATGTAGCCTCAAGTCATTAGCTAAATAACTCGTTTATACAAGCAGGAATAGCAAGTCAACAAGTGTCCCCCAATTTATGCATTTCAGGCACGCAAAATATTTCAAATATAAGCATGTCATACTTGATGCTTCTTCAGCAAGCTGCCCACACTTGGAATATCTTTTCCAAGATCATCAGTCAATAGAGACGTCTCTGTTTGATTAAGCCACGACATCATATCATCAACTGCCCGATTAAACTGTTCTTGTGAGTTTCCTTGTCTTAAACATATTCCTCTCTCTGCAGCTTTACTTCGCAACAGTTTCCACTGCTTCTGCAAGTTGTCTAGTCTTCCATTGATTTCCTCTCCAGACTCTGGTTGTGTGGCAGCTAAAACTTGACCAGTCTAACAAAAAGACAAATACAATTACAAAAATTTACTGTATATAAGTAAATATTACATTATTCACTAATAAGGCAAAAGCTAAAGACTTTATGTTTCTCTATATTCTCTCTGTACGCACTTCTCTCTACGCTTACAATTTCCATCATAGGCTACAACTCGGTTCCTACTATCATTTCCTTATTGTGATTGTGCAAAATCTGATACCTGTAACCTTGTTATTTTCAGGCAATCCATTCAAACAGATTAAGAGCCAAAGTAATCAAACATATGTCAGTGTCCCAATCAATACCATTACATTTTCTATGTCAAGTACTGTGTTTAGTGTGTACACTGCAAGACAATATAAGGCCACACCAACTAAATTTAATGATGTTTGAAGCTTTGGACATGAAAACGAGACTGACTGACCAAATTAAGATTAGAAATCAGACGACATGACATTTCAACATACAAAATTCTCATTTCACTGCCTATAAGCAGACCAAGAGCACAAATACCAAAAGAAACAAGCAAAGTGCAGAAACAATCATGTTGTTGACATCTGAATTATAACAGATACTCACATACAGCTGAGCAGTACGTATTGAACCAGAGAACCAAAGAATTAAACATTTCTCTAGCAGGCAAATGTCATGTGCATGTGCACAAACAATCTTTCTATTTTGGTCAAACTCACAACTGGACCAGCAAATTCAAGCATCAAGAAATTTAATTGGTCTGACCTAATCTGTATCAATATTTTTCAACAAACATGCTCCATTAACTAGCACTATATAGCTACTTATGCCATTCCAAATGATGTCGTAATTAGAATACAGTTGTGAGTGTTGTAATTATACTACATCGCCAACACCAAACTGCTACTGGGCGCACCCACGGGTGACCAATAGTAGAAAGGCTTTTATATAAAGGTTGGCTCGAGAGTCCAGCCGGTCATCTCCCCCGCGGCGGAGAAAGACCGGCTGGAGACATCTGCCACTCAAACAAACCGCCGACTCTCTATCCTCCAATGAGGGTGCCGTTCAATGTTTGTGTATCCTCGATAGAGATGCATGTCGCTATTGGCTTTTTGCTAATGTAATTTCGTGCTGACGCAAGTGCGTGTAGTCTTGACACATGCCATCCAAGTCTACAAACAACAGGTCAACTCTTTCCAGCTCTTCTCATTGTCTGTCTCTCGTTCTAAGAGCGCTAGACTCAAAGTTTACCACAGAGGCCAACCAAAGGTCGACCGCAATGTACGCAAATCATAGCTTTGCACGTCGCCCTGAGTCTACTCGTTCAATGTATGCAATGTATGACACCCTAAGCAACTAGAAGTTGTTTTGCATGCGCTGCCTATACCTCCAAGTACGAAAAGGAAGACAAAGGAGAAGACAAAAGAGAAGACGACACGCAGGTGTAGCTCACACGCTAACGAAATGTGATATCAGACGGTAAAAGCAATTGACTACTCAGTTACAAATGCATTAGTAGAGAGCCAATAGTGACGGGCACTGCTATCAGCAGTTATCAGGAATACACGTGCATGCACAAACACTAACCAAACATGTAAAATCCTGATTGGAGAATAGAGAGGCAGCGGTTCCTTTGAGTGGCAAATGTCTCCAGCCAGTCTTTCTCCACCGCGGGTGGAGATGACTGGTTGGACTGTTGAGCCTAAGCTACAATAGAAGGTTACCTTAAACAATTACCAGTCGACGACAACCAGCAATGTTACTAATGAGATGAGTCATGCTGAGAGTGGCTCTTCTGTCCTACTATAAGGCTCACATAGCCCTATAACAAATTGTATCATAGCATGGTGGATGCTGGCTAGTCTCGCGTAGCCAGACCCTTTTCCGCCACGTCACACTTCTGGGCAAAATGGGGTTTGATGAACAGCCTTTGATGTCACTGTGTGCCGAGTAGCCAGAAATCGGCTATCGAAAGACCAGACTGGTATGCAAGCAGTGCAATCTTATCTCATTAGCTTCTCTTGTTTCATAGAGAACAACTCGAAGACTACAGCTACAGTTGTTGCTGTTTGTGAAATCTGCATGTCTACAGCAACAATTAAACGCAGTGGACAGGAAACGTTGACGTCAACAGGCTTTCATCTCCTAGGCAATCTGTCATGATCGACGTCGTACGTAGCGTTGTGCGCTTGTGTCACAGCAGAGGCTGAATGCAAACGTACTCGATGTAAAGCAATGCACAAAACACATGAGACGATTACCCAAACACAGAAAGGTGACTCATCTTGTTTCAATGTCGTCAGCTCTAAGTCAGGACCAGATATCACTCACTCTGGACTGTTCCGCGGTCACTTTAGATGTCAAAACAGCAAACAGCATCGAGTACATTCGCATCCATTCAGTACGTTCGCATTCAGTCTCCATCGTGACACGAGCGCACAATGCTCGACATACAGTACGACGTCGAGCCTGCCAACGTCAACGTTCCTGTGGCCGTGTTTAATTGTTCCTTTAGACATGAAGATTTCACAAGCAGCAACGACTCTAGCTGTAGTCTTCAAGTTGTTCTCTACGAAACAAGAGAAGCTAATTGAGATAGAATTGCACTGCTTGCATACCAGTCTGGTCTTCAGTAAAGCGTTTAAGAAGACAGATCCGGTCTTTAGATAGCCGATTTCTGGCTAAGCGGCACACAGCGACATCTAAGGCTGTTCACCAGACCCCACTTCACCTGAAAGTATGACATGGCGAAAAAGGGGTCTGGCTACGCGAGACTAGGTGCTGGCCACATTTTTTATTAATATGCCAGTCCCAGGTACCATGGCATACATGTACCTTCTTGACAGTTGTACAGACAGAGTGGTGCATTGCTAGTAAGTAGCCAAAGCAGAATATAAGGCAAAATTTCTGGGCGGACATCGTGCTCTAAAAAAGAGGTTACCTGACATTTTAAATATTAGGAATTCATTCTTATTTGATTTCACATCAACAGTTAGTTTAATTTTCTTTACTTGCTGTATCATATTCACTACCGTAATCATTTGATATCAAAATATATACTGTTAATTAAGGTAAAGTATTACAAAATTGCTACATTTATTCACTCACACATCCAGTGATTAATTAACTCTATACTGACAGTAATTAGATTTTGCCTGCTGTTTCCGTCAGTTGCACTTTTGGTCGCTCATTGGTTCCCTACCATCCATGCAATAGCTATATGCCTTGACCAATTGTGTAGGTATTGTGGTCAGTCATGAACAGTTGGTCAGTCAATGACCAATGACTGACTATTATACTCCACTCTGCAAGACTCTGCATTTTTTGCTCTTTATCCTCACAGCAAGTACAAAAGGCCACAGCAAGTGTACAAGGCCCCAGCAAAGAACAAGTATTTTAAATCAAGGAAGTGGGTCGGAACTTGCAGAACCCTTACTGACTTTTAAACATTACAGCTGCATGATCACTTGTTGGAAATACGATGATAAACAGCACTACATAGACATGCCATCATCATCATACTGTCAACAAGATAGCATTCCAGTCTGTTTGCCTGTCTGCTTTTCATATAATATCTCAATCAATTTAACTAACTATCCGGCAATATCCATATATTGATATCATGTCCATCAAACTGATTGACAGGTAGCTGGAAAACCACAAAAATTAGAATGAACAACAAGGTTTGAATTCAGAGACTGACAACTATGAGCGTGTCCGCACTAGTGACTAAACTAGTTTAATTAATAGATAATTTTACTAAACCTAGTAGTTTAGTTAAGTTGTTTAGGTTTATATCACGAGATGATAATTCGTGTTTCATTAAAGATGGCTGCTGCAAGAGTGTCTCTCTTCTGGTCGTATTTAAGCCCTTATGAGCCATTCCAGGAATAAAGTGCCTCAGGTAGTCTGAGAAATGAAAGAGAGAGTTGCTACAACGTAGGCCACAACGATTTGCTAGCAGGTCCTGTACGTGAGAAAGCCAACTGCGGACGCCCTCAACCAAACAGGTTTGATTCTAAACTAGTTTAGAGCAGATCTAGTGCAGACACAGTCTATGTACACCACTGGAAAACGTGCCCTCACTTTCTTTCTACTATTAATCACAAACCTCTGCAAGCAACTTAATGGCAAACCTCTGCAAGCCATATCTATTCAAACAAAACTGCAACCTGTTCTACTTAACTTACACGACAGATTTTGGTATGGGATTGACCTGCACGATGACCTAAACATTGTCTAGCATCTCATTTTGTCACTGCCCATATTCCATCATACATTTACTTGGCTCCTGTTTTTAGTCAGATAATAGGGATGTAACTGGATAATTTACACCAAACCCTTAACAGCACAAACAGATGGACATATTAGGCATACATAGCCACAAAGCTACCCTTGAAATTCTAAGACAAGCCAGGTGACACCAGCACTAGTTTTAGAAGTGCCCAATCTAACATGAGTCCTCTTTCATTTGCAAAATTTTCACTTTCTTCAGTGCTGATTTCTACAAATTCCGTATTGTACAGCTATTAGATGATTAAATAATTAGTGTGCACCATTAACCATAGAAGCCTCAGAAGCAAGAACACTTTAAATAACAAAATGTCTCATATACCTCCAACAGATCATCCAGCTGTTGTCTGTTGGCATCCAGTTCAGCTTCAAATGCTTCATGTCTTTTCTGCTTGCTGGCCAAGTTTGTAGAATCACGATATGACTCATCACATGCTGTCTGCATCTTTTGAGCAATCCACACTTCCAACTCATCACAATCACGACGAAATCTATAATAATGTTAACATCAAACATTTACATTTAACTATTCAATGTTCAAACCAGTAGCCAAGTTGTTCAGTCGTTACTAAATTCATGTAAATATTCTAAACTTAATTATTCAACTGACAATGCGTGTAACTACTAACATCTACCAACATGCCAGTCTCGATCTCTTGACCTGGTCATCCACAACAAGCATGCCTACTCTTACTTGTAAGCTTCAAATTTGGCAGTTATTGACTCACCCAAACCAAAGAAAAGACTTGACAAGCAAATACTTACCCTAGCTAACAGGTACACTTTATAAATTCGTAGTACTTCATGCAAGCAGTACATTCTGTCTGTTTGATACAGAGTAACAATTACATTTTAGTGTCATCAAGTGAAAACAAGCCTGTAAGGTTGAAATACAAGAAATGTGTTGACATTCCATGTTGGCATCAAACTACTTGTAACCATGTAGATGGACTAGTAAAATTGTATTTGAACAAGCAATAGCGTAATCCTATTAGTCCATTTGAACTGTTCACTTCAAACCTTGCATTGTGTATCAGTCTACCATGATCCGTTAGTCACGTGGCTAATTCTTCCATTGAAATCCTGCTATCAAACCCTGCAATTGCCCTCACCTGTGCAATCTCAATGAATTTTCAAGGTCACTTCTTCTCTTGCCAGATCTTTCCCTGTTTTGTACTTGTTTTTCACAAACTCTCTTTGCTGTCTGCTCTACATTTTCTTTAGCATAATGTTCATCTTCCATTAGCCTCTCTGCCATCATCTGCACAGTGTTCACATTCTCATCATGAGCCGCTAGTTTCTTCTCAAATTCCTCGTGCTTCTTGATCAAACCTTCTGCCTCATCCAGAGTGTTTCCAATGTTTTCATCTTCAAGGTACCTACGATAATAACTAAGAATAACAGCACTGAAATATATCTAGGAATAACCAGTATGACAAACCTTAGTAAAAAGACATCAGAGCACAACACAAACACCAAAACTTCAAAAATCACAATCACAAATATAAAAAATAAAATAAACAAAAAGCACACAACAAAAATCCATTAATACTGACAAAACATATAAGAATTCTACGCAGTACCTACAATAATAACTAAGACTAGCAGCACTGAAACATATCTAGGAATAACCAGTATGACAAACCTTAGTAAAAAGACATCAGAGCAAAACGTAAACACCAAAACTCCAAAAATCACAATCACAAGTATAAAAATAAAATAAACAAAAAGCACACAACAAAACTCTATTAATACTGACAAAACATATAAAAATTCTATGCAAGATGGCAAAGAAAAAAAAATATTACTTGTCATCTTCTAACAGTAAGACTTCTGTATGCTCTGCATCCCGTTTAAATGTCTCATATGTCAGGCACTGAACAAGCAGCTCCTGTCTGTTTTCCCATGTGTCCCAAAGTTTGGTCCAAGAAGTTTCCACATCATTTAGTCTCTTTTCTGCCTCCTGCTGCTTTGAGTCAGCTGGGTCTGTGATAACTTTTTTACCAGTTGCAACAATTTTGCTGTAGGTTGGATCATACGTCGTCATTTCAGTCTAGAGACAAAGACAAAGAGATAACAAAGTGCTTTACTGAAACAGTCATAGAAAACTACTGATGCAAACACCCACATGCTCACAATGACACAGTCCAGGCTTGCATGCAAACCACTTATACAACGATTGACATAACAATTTCAACAAAAATAACTCACTCGCAGTTCCTGATGCTCCTTGAGCATTTCCTCAGCTCTTGCTACACTGTTTGGATGATCCTGAGACGAGGTGCGTGCAAGTGCATCTAATAGCCTGTGCAGAATGGAAACAAAGCATTTGAATAAAAAATTACATTGTTTATGAAATGCACTTTCATTAACATTTCAGAAATTAATTAATTGCAAAGATTAATCTTTCAAGACACTAAACTTACAGTATATTATACTCCATGCAGTTACCTATCACTTCAGAAAAACTGACATCTCT